>NW_009953191.1:4510-76651 GCF_000747805.2 Chaetura pelagica | reverse complement strand
GAAAAGACAAACTGAACGGTTGAGAAGTTTGGGCTAGTACCAAAGCCAAAGGGGAGATTTAAGGTAACACTAAGAGTGAGCCAAGGAGAGACTGCAAACAGATTTGCAGACTTTTCTGGAAATTTTAATTTTTACTTTGGATAAAACTCCACACAGATATCATGTGGTTCTTGGAATTCAGCCTAGACAAGAAGCTTCTTCCCACTCCACAATCCTATAAAGCAATGCCAACTTAATTCACCTGCTGTAGGAAGCAGAGCCTGCTGTTAATCTTGAACTTTCTTCGTAACTCAAAAATAACAGAGAAAGCTTTTTCCAATTGAGTCAAACCTTATTTGAATAAGGTAGTTAGGTATGGTTTTAAAGTGTTAAGCTCCTTTTGGTCTGATTTAAAGCTCACTGCAGTTAAAATCTGTTTTTATGTTGACTTCAACAGAACGTAGGTTGTGCCTTCTACCTTGCCCCATTCCAGAGAGCATGAAGGTTTTACAGAGCCCTCAGAGGTATTTCAAAAAAAACCCAAAGCATAACACCCTGGAGAGGAAGAAGAGAGGGGAAGGGAAGAGGAAAGAAAAGCTGCTTGGACCATCAACCAGCTATATTTTGTCTCCTTCAATTGAGAAAACAGATATGGTATCAGGCTGTTATTCTGCAAGACTTAGGGAAAAAAAATTAGGAATTAGGCACTTCATCATCCACTTAATTTCTAACACTTCTACAGACTCATTTAATACTGCCCAGGAATGGGGGGTGGTGGCAGATACCTGTCCAGATGCCTGTAGATCCTTCTCAGCAACACTAGTAGAGCTTTCTGTCATCCCACCTGAAAATCCTGTGTCCCATCTGACTTAAAATTCTTTGTCTTCTCTTTGTCAAAGCTGTACATTGTCTTTCAGGATTCTGAAGCGTAGCTTAAATTATGAGAATCACATCACTCTAGTACATATATAGTTCAATACATCAGGATATTGCCCCACAGCATGAGAGAGATTTGTACGAAGAAATAAATGCTGCTCTCAGATCACTCATTGTAGAGCACAGCACTGAGATGCTGACACAGATTTTTGGTTTCATGCCAACCAAAAACTCAAACAAATTAATAATTTTAATTCCAAGGTTAGCACAAGTCACAAAAACTCAGGTCCAACTGTACTTTCCAGTAAAGATAAATCTAATCTTTTCACTCTGACAGCTTTTTGCTCTTAAGGACTACTTTTTTCCTGCAGTTCAAGTTAATATAGTAAGAAAGACACTGTAATGGCTTTTATCATTCAGAAAAATAAACATATATTAACAATAAGTAATACATGTTTCTGAACAATTAACCAGACAATAATTTCACCATCAAGTGTGAAAACTACTCAGTTGCAATTTTGCAATTAAGAAATAAAAACTCCCTGAGAAATGCCAATAACAGTATCTTAAAACAGTATTTTAGCAAACAGGATCTCAGTGTGTTACGTGGCTCTTAAGTGCTTCAGCTGCAAGAGAAGGCTGCCCAGTAATTACATCACTGCATAACCAGATGCAGGAAAGATGATAAAAATTGAATTCTATCTCATAGTTCCACTACTGACCACTGAAAACCCCAATTTTTTTCACAGAATCATAGCAATGATAATGAGGCCGGACCCTTTCACATTTAAATTATAGTATAAAATCAAATAAGCCTTATTGCTCCATTTTAAACATGGGGAAAATGAGACAAATGTACCTGCTAAAGGTCAACACTGTTACAGAATCAAAAGTCATGTGAATTAGGACCAGGCTCTGCCAGCACAAATTTGTTCAAGTACAACTGACTATTACCACTGGGGTATAAGGACTAAACTGGGGGTGAAGGTTGTGGCTGTCTGGTTTTCAGTCCAGTACTACACGTCCAAGATGACTAATAGGTCTAGGCAAGCAGCAGGTTAGCATAGTAGGCTTTGAGATACTATGTTTGTTCCAGAAACTGCATGACTTTGTGATCCAGCCTTATTTTGAATTTTCTTACTTTGTACATACTTTTAAGCCTACACAAAAGTTACAGATAAGACAAGGTTCCATGAACAGACACTGAAAAAAGTTCTACAGCCCAACTCAACAGGATACAAAATCTATCATTCAAGACTAGCTGTACACAGTGATATATTGCTATTTCCGTTATCATACTTTGAAAACCACCATTTCAGTCCCTCATGTAAATGTATTTTGATTCTCATTTATCAAATAGCAGCAATGTCCCCTTGTGCTAAACTAAACTGCCTCATGTGCAGTGGATATCAGCTTTCCTCACAGCATGCTGAACAACTAGGTGAGCATACTTTAAAAGACTTGATCACAAGAAGGATAAAGTGTTTACTTCCTACATTATCAAGATAAGACTGGTTTACATTACAATACCATTACCAATTTGAGCTATAATAAAATTTCCTTATACCATTTGTTCCACCTTAACATTTTTTATGGACAAAATGTGGAACAGAAGAGATTAATTGGAACAGAAATTATACAACGCTGAGTAACTAAAAAAATGATCTTATTTTAAAGCATATTAAATTTCAAAGATTTCAAGATAGAGTTCTAGGTCTTATGCCAATTTCTCTGTATAAATAAAGGTAATACTGTATTTTTAATGGTCAATATAAAGTATCCTGCAATAATTTTCATTAGCATAATACTAAGCGGCTATCAATACATTCTTTCAATAGGCATCTCATTCATGTTCAGTCTTTCCATCTTAGAAGCATTTAGATAATTTCCTTCATAAAACAATTTCACTTAAAGGATTTTATCCACATTTCACAGTCTGCTCATGACCTACTTCTTTGTATTTGAACTAAAACTAATCATATTTCCCATGCACTTTACAGAATAATAAGATCAGGAACAGCATATTGGAAAGAATTGAAAAACACCAGAGAAGATACTTCCACACTGCTTCAACAACCATGAAAAAACTCCATCCACAAGACTAAAATACTGTTTCTGCTTTGGTGGCATTTGTAGCTACCCCATCCATGCAACTCAAGGGCACATCTACCCCCAACACTGCACCAGTGATGCCCCAGTCCACGTGTAAACACAACACAGCAAAACTGGCAAGAAACCAGCTTGAGTTTGGAAAAATGGCATAGCTTAATTAACACAGAACCGTGCCTAAGCAAACGAGCCTGGCTGCCCTAGGACACTGGAAAGCACTTGGAAAATACCATGTGTGTAACCAAAATGAATTAAGAAGGCAGAGCCTTGCTCGCCACGTGCAATCCTGGGTCATGCTATCGGCACTCCTCCCGAGGCCAGCTTTGCACTCCTGGCTCTCTCAGTCCCCAGCCCCAACCCTCTGCCCCAGATGCCTGTGCCCAATCTCAACACCTCCCAGACCTTTAGCATGGCCTTTCACTTAGCATCAGCTCAGCAACTTGCTGTGAGACTCAGGCCAGATTTTTAACAGTACTTAAAATCAATGAGATCAATGCGCTTCAGGAGGTCTCAGTAGAGCATTACTAGCATTATTAAGAATTTCCAAAGGTCTAAAATAAACAAACAAACAAAATCTGTAGATTCTGACATTCTTTCATTCTACAAAAGGTTCAATAGTCACAAACATTCAGAAATTCAGCCTGGCATTGTCATCTATCAAAGAAATGGACAATTTGAGACTAAAAACTTGCAAGGTATGAAACAGCATTTCCCAGTAGAGTACACTGTAATCACTGTTTTGCTGCTAAATATTTAAGTAAAATAAACTATGCAAGTTTGCTTGGAAAAGTAGAAAAGATATAGAAATGTAGTCTACAACACAGGTTTTTTTAAAGAAATAATTTCAATGGCTAAGCTCAATTGAGCACCTTAGTGTCAGCAAGATCAATACACAGCACAGAAACAAAAATGCTGCTGAAGATCTGTCACTTTCAAACTTTCTGGAATCTCCTTACAGATTTATAAAATACTGGCTTTATTCTAACGTATGCCCTTGTTTCTTTAAAGTATATACAATAGGAAGTATGAAATTTTAGAGACAGCCTTTGCCAAGTTGATCAGAAAAAACATCCAGTTTGTTGGTGACTAGTACCTGTTTTTCATTGATGCTTTGCAAAGGTATTGTATGTACTGAACCAAAAGCTGTCCAAATTCTAGACCTTTTATTATCTTTAAAAAAGAACTCTAAAATATGTAATAATAATTACTTACATTTTCAAGGCCAAGATGCAGGGCTTCTAGATTCTCTAAAACATTTTGCTCATAAAAAGTAAAATTTCTTGCTCATAGAAAAAGCAGACTACTAGCTTTTAGCACTATGCTGTTACAAACTACTGTGCATTACCAGAGTGGACTGAATGATTTATTAGTACCCCAGGCTCTCTTTATCTGTCCTGTATCTCACCACAACAGAATCTATACGGGATCGCAAATCATAACGACCTATGACCAAAACCCAAGGGCAAACCTCACACTTGTAAAGATACATAAATTATTAATAACTGAAAAAGGAAAGAAATGCATGCATTATTTTCTATATTAAAACATTTTTCTAAGTGTGTTCTGTTTCAGGTTGCAACAAGAAAAATCACAGAGGAATACAAAAATCTTAGCTTGGTATTTCTGCAAATGCAATACAGCATGATAGTCCACAGAGCAGCAGATTCAATATGACCACTCATGTTCCCATTTTTCACTTTGCCAAAACAATAAATCCTTCACTGTCCTTCCTAAGTGCTTTCTCCTGATAAACAAAATCAAAATTTAACAAGTAATTAAGTATTTAATGAGGTTAAAACATTATTGTCTTAAACTGGATATGCCACCTCTTGGCAATGCAAAAAATGCAATGCTCCCCATCCTGGAATCATTTTTAGCAGTATATGAGCCTGATTTTGTCAGGAAAAGTAAATCGATCTGCTTTATCTGGGACTTGAGGAGCCCCTCTTGCCATTTCAGAACTGTACAGATGACACAACTATGCTGCTGAAAGAAGTTACACCAAGGGCAAGTGCTTTTTGTCACACTGCCTTTTAAAATGTGATATTGTTCACAATTATTTTAAAATTATTTCCTCCTTTGCTACAGTTCATGAACATAAAGTTTGAATAGAACAACCTAGAGCTACATTAATAGGTTTTTATATTGTGGTGCACTACAGGAACACCTACAAAGCCATACTACTTTTACACTAAGAGCCTGAGCTTTTAATTCAGTTTGGCACATTTAATGTTTCAAAGCCACACAGCTTCCATGAAAACATGACTGGAACAAAAATAGGAACACCTTCCATAGTTACTCAGTTGTTTGGATGATAACTGACAACAGCCTTTACCACCACTGCAACAGATAACATGGCACGTGTTGGGTACCTAAATACAGTTTTTTCCAACTCAGCCTAGGCTACCTTGTGCAATAAATTCTACAGCCACATTCTACCACTCACAAGCAGGGGCAGGGGTGAGAAGCATTAACACAGAATACAAGATGCATGAGCTGTCACTCCATTCATCAGTGCAGGAACATTGAATTAATCAAAAGATCAGCAACAAGGCACACATCAGGCAAGAATCCAGATGGCAAAATTTCCAAAATGCATTACTTGTTTACAGGGTGATCTTCCAATATTTTACTCAGACACACAGTTCAGGGAAGATGGGTATATGATTCTATGCCAAGATAGGGTAAAATAAAGTATTTCAGGGAAAATTCTTCCTTTCCCAGAAAATGGAAAGGTACACATGCAGAACAGTGGATCTGTACTTGCTAGTCCTCCTCTTTCTTCTGCACTTCCCCTAAGCCTTCTGTTCTGGGAAAAAAATCGATTTGATCATACTGTGTGCCTTCACCAATCAAGTACTGAGAGATAAGGGCTGTCAAATAGCTTTTTTTTCTAAAGAGCATCACTACCTCTCCATATTAATTAACCTCACTCCCAACTGTAATCCCAAAACAGTGAATGTGGGTAAGAAAAGCAGAAAAAAATGAGTAAAGTGGCACAGGTGAAGGAGGGTAGGACAAATGTAAACATACACCACTAACAACCTACACGCAAGTCCCTCAATTTCTAGAGGGTCATCGAAAGGAAAATGATTAAAAAAAAGAAGGGGAGGAGGGTTTAATCCCTGCTCAATCACATGACGTCGGGAGCCTCTTTCCCAAGACAGCTTGGTAGGTAGAATGCATCCCACTACTCCTCATCACGTGAAGGGTGTTGGCTTTTGCAGGGCCATGTGACCACTCAGGAAAAATTAGTCACAGTAAGGTTCTGCCTCCTGTGAAATTTTGCCTGGTAATGCCAGTCTGCTCAGAAACACTCTGTAAAGCTGCTATAACTTCTTCAGCAATTGGCATGAGCCTGTCAGAGCCCTTCCTCAGCTCCATCTGAAGCTGCATCCTCTGTAAGCACGGTCCTCTTTCAGAAGCATCTTTGTGTTTCAAAAGTGTTTTTCCAATTAACCCTGCCTACTGCCGGGAGGCAATGTCACTCTGGTCTTTTGCAGCTGATTTCAAAGGACTGAAGTTTCAGGGTGCTAGCTTAAATTTGTAGAATTCAGTCCCAGATATTATACAATCAAGCTCAGCCACATTATGAAGCTAAACTGGAAATCCATTCAACCACGCCCATGTCAAAATGGAAAGGAAAAAAGAGAATGCATAGGGAAGCACATCCAAACAAAACAGCCTCTCAAGTGAATTTGTTTTCTGATGACTTCTACACTTATCTCTGCAAAGTAGCGTAAGAGAATCATTCTACTCTTCGCATTCGTGACTGTTAATTTAAAAGAGCATAATGATGATGGCAGAAGGTGCTGCTGGAGACCTCAGGATCAACTAGGAATTACTGAGAGTTTTTGTAGATGTTAAAGTCATCTACTTCCATCACCACCCTTAGCACCAACTCAACACTGCACAGGAACATCGTGACACCCTCTTCTGCAAAATATGGATAAACCATAGCTTTCAGAACAACCACAGACATATGTTGTGTGAGTGTAATTACTTATTCACTAATACCTCAGATGTTTTTCAAAAGAAAAAAAACCCACCTGTTTCCAGTTACTCAGTGGAAATGGATGAGTTTCGAAGTGCTGAGGAACAATGTCTTTAAAAACAAACACTTCTCAAAAACTTTGCTTTGAACAAGAACAAGAATATTTCATTCATTCCTCTGAAAATCTGATCTCCTGTGTGTGTGTGTACCCTTGTCTCTTAATTTATTCTAGCTCTTCCAGCAAACTTCCAGCAGAAGAGGGAAGACAGAGCTGTACACACTTTGCACTTGTAGATCAGGTTCTCACCTAAACAGCTGATATGGATGAATAGTAGCTGTTTAGAACAAGAAACAGACTTCTCCTAAGCAGTTACCACAATTTCTGTATGAATAGATATTATATTATATTATTCTGAGGAAAATCATTATGTGTGTAAAAGGCCAAGTTTCTCCTGCACTAAAAGGGCTGGAAAATGAAACTGAGACCTTTAAATTGAACAACATACTCACATTCTGAACGAAGCATCTCTTGTACTCTCCCTGATTTCTTATTTTACACCAATGAATACACTCTTCAGACAACACACTTCAGACAAGCTGCAAGATGTGGCCACCCTCGGGGAGCACACACGACTGAAGACAAGAGAAAACACCAATAGCTGGTGCATCAACAGTAAAAAACACCCTTTCCATTGCTTTTTGCAGATTCCCCTCTAGTATCTCCCAGACCATTCAGAACTAAATACATGGATATCATCACTTGGCAGGAGTTGCAGTCCCTTGCTCTGCTGGGAAAGGGGTCACAGTTAGGTCCTATTAACTTAAAATTGTCTGTTTTCTATTTCAGACACTGACATACAGGAGTCAGTCTGGTGTTGTGCTGCCAAAATGCACAAAGAGTGGAAGAACATGATATACGAGAAAAAACTGAGATAAGTGGGTTTGGTCAGGCTTGAGAAGAGAAGGATGAGGGGAAAGAACATGCAGAAAATACACCTCAGTGCTGTCATTCACAGGCCTCATCCTGACTAAAAATAGACCCTTTGCATATGACTTCTACATAAACTCTATCAATTACTTTAAACACCAGCCTACAATGACTATTTTTATATTTATAATTTTTGCAAGAATTAAGATTTGCGTAAAACTTCCAAATATGCTGGCCTCATTTAAAAGCTTAAGAACTGAAGAGCTGTGAAACTTGTAAATCCACTAAGAGATATTGGAGATTTTTGTAGGTCATGAACATAAGCTTAGAGTTTAATCATTACTTCAAATACACAAATCTCAGTTTTTTCAGTCTCAATTATTTTGGATTGGTCTCCTTTTATGTGTTTCTAACTCATGCTTCCAAATCTCTAATAATTTTTAATTTTAATGATGTAAAGTGTGCCAGTCTTAAAATTAGTTTTTGATTTGTAAAGGAGGCTTAGCTCAAAAATACAAAAATTGAGTGTGTGCAATGATTACCACCTTCATTTAAAGTGGAGGTACAGAAATGGAAGTTACCACAAGATCGAAGAACCTTTTATATTTATTAGAGTTTAAAAGGATAGTAAGAAGAAAGAAGCCTGTGAACAGTTACTAGTACAGGGTAATCACCACTAATGAGTAATCATTAGAAAAGGCATTCTAACACCTCGAGGGATCTCAAACATGTAACTATATGAATGGAAGGAGGCAGAAAAATATGGAAAATGGATATTCATAGGAATTAGAAAGTTTACTCATCTCAAGACCAGATTCCTTTTTACAGAATAATTAGGCCATTGCCTTTTCTTTTTCATTTTTATAGTGATTTCAGCACAGTTAGTCAGATGAAAATACAATAAATATAAACATGTGTCTTTGCAATTTCTCTCATTAATTAGCTTTTAAGTATGTATTACAATTTTTGCACACTAAGCAATTGCAACTAATGTTTGTAGAAATTGGATCAATGTTGCCTTAGGGTAAAAATATCTGATCAGCTCCAACATCTGCATTGAGCTGCAATGCAATGCAAGCAGCTTTTATGCAAGTGTCCTTTATATTGTGTGATGCCCTGGGAGGCTTGCATGTCAAAACACACTTGGCTTAATTAAAACCAAGGTCAAATGAACAGTGTTTCTATTTTGTTTTATAAGTTGGTATTTACATCAACTTTCCTACTATCAGCAAGATGGGTATCTGAATTTCAGCTGTAAAATTAGTTCTGAACTTCATTTAATTTAATAAGGGTCATGGAGAGGTTAATATCTATTTAAAAGAGTGAGATACCAATAGTGGGGTGCTACACTTTCTCCTGATCTTCCTACACTACGTCTGAGATTTCACAGCTTCCTCAGCACATTGCACTTTTTCCTTCAGTGTAGCAAGAATTGCAGATAATTAACAGGGAATACCCATTTATAGAAAACAGTGCCATGTAGACAAACCAAAACTAGTGATAGAACAAGAGGTAATGGTCACAAACTGGTACACAGGAGATTTAACCTGAATATGAGAAAATACTTCTTTGCTCTGAGGGCAACAGAGCACTTGACAGGCTGCCCAGGGAGGTTGTGGAGTCTCCATCCCTAGAGACATTCAAAACCCACCTGGACATGTTCCTGTGTGATCTGCTCTAGGGGATCCTGCTCTGGCTGTGGAATTGGACTAGATGGTCTCCAAAGGTCCCTTCCAAGCCCTAACATTCTGTGATTCTGTGAAAAAGTAAAATATTTACAGGGTTTTTTATCTTTCTACTATTCTTGCAATAATTAGAAAGTAGAAGGTAAGGAGTGAGAGCTCCAAAAAAAGTATAAAGTAAGCTGGCTGGCTTATTTTCCTTACCAGGTATGCTTTAAAGCCTGGTTTAAGCCTTGCTTTACTTCTTATTGTGAGAATAAGAACCTGCAACTCAACCAAAGGTATGCATTGGTGGCCTGACGGCTGGGGAATCACAGCAGCTTTGTTGTGTAGCAGACAGTCAGACTCCTATGGAAACTGCATTGGACATACCAGAAAAATAATGACCTTCAGAATTTGGGGAAAATGTCTCTCCTTGGAGATAATTTACTTAATGTAGGGAAGCACATTCTACAGTCATGCCAATTTAAATCTCAGCTTTGCTATGGATATGACCATTTTGGAAGAATTGAGCCAAACCTCATCAACTAGCTTCACAGCTAAAATGTTGAAAACTGGATCCAGGCAGTATTGCATAGTACATTTAATACTTCTCTTTCATTGCTCATATTAGTGATCTCCAGCCAAAATCTCAAGAGTGGCTGTAATTACATGGATTTCAGTAAAATGAGCTTGAAGATTTTTGAGGTATCTGGATATGAGGCCATAAAAATTACTTGCTTTCAAATTACAGACTCAATTAAAGAACAAAAAAGATGATAGCCTCTTCTGTTTTTCTAACTCAGGCTTGGATTGTTAGCATTAATGAATGATACTTAAACCAGACACCCACAGAAAGATAAAATCAGTATATTTTTCTCAGAGAAAATGGCCTTTAGCTACATGTGTAGGAAAAATCTTCAAATCTTTAACTCAAAATCTGTAATTATAAAAATAATGGTCCTTCAAGGTCCAAAAACCTGAGCAATTTATTACATTTGTACTCAGAAAATGCTCATGATACATCTAAGGCTCAAATTAAAAAATCACCCTCTAGCTGCATGCACATAATTTATGGGAGGTCACAGGACTCATGGTTTTTGGGACACCTGAAGACCCTCTCACTTCCTTCATTGCTTCACCACCACTAAGGGTTGGGTCGCTCTGGAGGGAAAGCGAGATTCTGCTGCACCCCCTTTTCAGGGGTGATGGCTGCCCTGTGCTCCCACAGAGAAAGAGTAATTGATTAGTCTTCCAATCTATGATGTTTGCAACTACCCTTAAATCCTTCTTACCCACCTTCCTTTCTTCCTGCTCCAAAGGTTAGTTTATAGCTTAATGTAATTTTTTCCCAAAAAACCCCCCCCACCCAAACATCTCATCCTACAATCCTAAATAAAACCAAACAAACCCAAGACAAAAATAAGAAACACCAGAAACAAAACCACAAAAACCAAATCCAAACCACATCTATAAAATGACAACCAAAATCAAACAACTGAAGCAAAACTCCAAAAAGCCACCATTTGCTCTCCACACATCAACTCTTCTGTGCCTAAGTTCTCTCTCATACTCCAAAGATGAAGTCTTGGTTTTAAAATACTTTTCTTGATTTTACCTTCTTTGCAGAAGCAGGTATTTTTATTGTAATTCAGTACAATTTACTTCCCTAAATTAACAATCCAAGGCAGACATGTCATATGAATGTTCTGCCAATTTGTTTTTTAATTAGAAATTCATCATTTCCCAAATCATACTGAAGCCCTTATTCAATTAAAGCCTCTTCCTTGACTTTAATTGCACCGGTATTGATCCTGCTTCTTGCCACACAATTCCACCATAATCTGGTTACTGTTCACTGTAGCCATCATATTTCTCTCTTAAATACATAATGCCACAGAAAACTTTACAAATATTTCTAACACACAGACGGAGCAATGTTATCCAAATGTTGAAAAAGGAATGAAGAAGTGCAGTGTGGCTGGGCAGACGCAAGCAAAGCTCAGTTCCTCAGTGCCCCTTGGAGGGCTGACTTCAGTTTCCACAGATATGGGACAACATCACATCAAACACTGTTCTTCCCAAGAATATAAAATGGCAGCCCACTTCAGTGACCACTCTCTATTCCAGTTTACTAGGCATGGCAACAATTACACCAGCAACACACCCACATGCACCACTTGGGACAGACTGCTTCAAAACCACAAAAATAGGTTTATTTGTCAATTTGACCTATTCCTATGTGTAAATCTTCCAATCTAGAGTCTGTAAAGATGTACTCCTTTTTGGTGTAAGTGAATAGTCTCACTGATTTAATGTATAAAGCTAACAATGCAATTAATCCTTTCTGGAGTCAGAAAGTCAATTCCAAATTTAGATTTGACATTTAAACACTAAAATACTGTCCTACACAACAGAGATTCAGGGCATATAACCAGATTCAGCATTTACATTCATGTCAAACAGAGATTGTGTCTTCAAACTTTTGCTTTTAGGTTCTGTGTTGTGATCTTGTATTTCTGCAGTTTTATAATTGAATTTATTGGCCTGAGTTACTAGAGTGTAAAATACGAAGTTGTCTGTGATTGTAACATTCTTCAAAAAAAAACAAGTGTTATAAATTAGTTGGTAATAAAATGTGTTTGTACTGTGAAAATTTTAATTAAAAATATTTCAAAACAATAAACCTACTTCCTTAGTAGACAAGAACCACCAAGAGTAACATAGTATCATCTGGCAGATGTATATTTCCTGAAGAAAACAAAAATACTAAACTGGAAAGTTTGTTATGATTACTCACTTAAATGAAACAATCATTTTCCGTTCATGCACCTTCCTCCAGATAGAAGAGGAACACTGTCCCTTCCCAAGCACTCCTTTCTCAAAACTTAAATACACGCTTAATTAGCCAGGAAAATATACAGGATCACTTTGAATTCTGCAAGGCTGCCAGGGAAATGCTGCTCATTTGCATATGCCACCGGGGAACTCCCAGGCATTCCACCTGCTCAGGTGGGTACCATTAAAAGTAATGCTATATCAGTTATTTGCTTTATCAATTACTCGCATGCAATCTCAAACACCACATATTAGAAATGAGTCTCTTATAGTGAAGTCCCTCATCCAGCAGCATCTTTATTTTCACTACACAGCAGGACAAGGTTTATGAGTTGGAAATCACTTGATATGCCTGTATTGTTTAAGCATCCACTTGTTACATTTTCTGAAAAGGGAAGTTCACTTTTCTATGAGAATGAACATTCAGATTTAACCTAAGACCTGTGTTTCTTTTAAATTTTTTTTTTCAAACCAGATTCTGAAATACTAGCAGGATCTTTCAGATCTCACCAGCTGCCTCAGTTTATACCGGCTATTCTTCTTATGGAAAACACAGAATGCAAGCTAATGTGGTTCTGCTTGTGAACATTACCTTTCGGAATTATAGATATTCAATGTTTGTAGGGCAACCAAGTACAATTTGCAGGCACTTCTCCTTTACTGCTGTTGTCAATTTAAAACATCATAAGGGACAAAGACAGAGAGTCGGGAAGGATTCCAGTTTACAGGGGTATGCTGGGCTACACAAGGAAAGCATACACTCGTGAAAGCTTCATCTCCTTTAAGGAATAACATAGAACATACCTCCAGGATACTCAGATGAAAGCCCTGTTACTGACAGACTAGTTTACTGTAGTTGTCTCAGAATCTCGGAGATTCAGAGGTTGTCAGAAAGATATCATGGAGTAGTTTTCTTTGATAAAGATTTTACAGTTAGATCAGTTGAAAGAAATACCAGCCACAAAAGAAGTCAATTGTATTCAATATCAATTTAGTCTCTGGCAGTCTGTTTAGTCCCTAAGCACCAAGGTAAGCTGCTTAGCTCATCTTTGCAAGGAGTCAATGAAATAGTCTTTGATAATATATTAATTACAAAGATTTAAGCACAATAAAGAATCTATAAGGATACACAGCCCTAGGAAGTAAGGTATTTTCAAACACTAAGTAGATAATTATTACTTTTTTGCTGAGTTCAACCAAAAAAATACTAGCTACAAACTATGCAAATTGTTTACACTTCCATGCCTATGAAACTTTCCAACATTTAAAATCTCCTGGTCAGATGATCATTAAGAAACACACTGTCTGAAAGGAGGAAAATTCTTCTAAATTATCTGTGACATTTGATCTATATTTGAACTGAGATGCTTGGGCAGTGTATGTATTTAAGAAAAAAACTTGATAATTTTACTATAAGTTTTCTTCTATCAAAACCCATATTTACGATTGGAACTTGAGTAAAAATAATTATGTGCTCTCAGTAATTCTGTCTAATATTTGAAGGGGATTTTTTCTTGCTCATTGGGTTGTGTTCACCTTTTACCAACATGCTATAAAACCACAATTCTCAGGAAAGTGGAAACTGGAAGGATATGCAGAAGAAGTGATCAGTCTACAACCATTGTTTTTTCTTGACTTTTTTTTTTTTTTCACCCAAAGCATAGCTCACCTTGACAGCATGAGAGACAGGCCAGGCCTTTGGAGTGACCCATTATGTTCTCATTTCAGAGCAGAGTAAGAAATTTCCTCTAAGGAATGAGATGAAGTTTCAGTATTTTTGTGAATAGCGAAGCACAGGCTCTCGGCCTTCATATAGATTCCTGAGATACAGGCTTGAAGTTCCAGCAGACTCCAAGAGGGAAAAAAGAAAAATCATTCAGCCTAAAGCTATGAGGGCAAATGTCGGTTCTAACACACAGGAGGACCATCTCTTTCCTAAAATTATCTGTTTGAGAACACAGTTGTGAATGGACAAGGAACCTTTATAAGCACAGTCACTGCATGAACACTAATATAAAAAATATTAGGAAGTTCGGTGGGGACCACTTCTGTCAAAGGCATACACTGTATTGGGTATTTCCAACTTTCACTTCTTTACGTGCAAATTGTTATCAATAAGGGCCCACATTATTAAATCCCCTTCAATTAGAAATATAAGTTAGGTATAAAATAGCAGCCAAATTGAGCAATAATTTAACTGAAGAGTTTTTCTGCTGCTGATCTATACAGCATAAGTTCTCAAGAATAAAACCTGTTTCTGTGGAAAAGCAAGGACAGCAGGTTTATGGCCTGCTCAAGCCAGCACACTTGTTTGCTCATCTGAACTTTGTCCATAAGTGTCACACAAATGGCCCAGAACCTACCACCTACAACCAGCAATGTGGAGAATATAACCAAAATAGAAACTAATTATTTCAGCAAGGTAGAAATATAATTTTACTCATTTTTTTTCCTAGTTTCTTAGATAAAATTCAGCTTTATTTTCACATCAGAAAGTGTTCATTCTCTTTTCAGTACCCCTTGCTGTAAAGGTCAGATAGTAAGGATAACTAAGCCGTGAGTCACAGATGAATAGTTGGCAGTGCTCTTCCATTGAGGAGGGTCTCCCAGCTTCACACACCTGCTTCTGCCCTATGTGCCCACTTTTGAACAGCCCCAGGAAAGCCAGAGGACCAGTGAGTCACCATATTAGCCCAGCCCACAGCTGGCCAAAATACCTCTTGGCTCTCATTGCCACTTCCTCCATCTGGCACCTCTCCCTGAGTATAGGGAGCATCAACTGCCAGATTATTCCTTTCCCTTCATACACGTTATTTCAGTAGCCCTTCTCAAACTCCACGATCATACACAGAAAACATGAAACTATTTCACAGTTGTCCCCATGGCTGGACCCTCTCCAGTTTGGCAATGTTCACTTTATACTGGACCGCCTAAGAAGATGCAAGTTCTTATATTGAGATCACTTCTTCACTTATTATTTTGATGTTTTTTTCCCCTTCGACATTATCTAAATAACGTTGTTATGCAGTATAAGGTTCCAAATTTACTACTAATTCTTAAACAAGTACTAGGGAAATAAAATTAGTCTTTCTGGCATTTATTTTTCTTGCTAAGTGTAGTTTCAGGTATGAAACACAGTAAACTATTCCACAGCTTTCCGTGTTGACGGAAACCCATTTAGCAGCTTCAAAAGCAGGGAACGCAAAAAGCTGTTTGTTCTGACTTGTGATATGTAAATGACAAGAAGTGATGGGCAGACCTTTCAGCCTAGGAGGTGGGAGAGAAAGATTCAAAACTACTAAGAGTTTCACAAGTTCAAAAATGAGACATTAACAGTATAAATTGGTTGGGGTTTAGTTGGGCTTTTTTGTTTGTTTTATTGGGTTGTGGGGTTTTTTTATGCTGCTGTTAAAGCAGGCAGGGGATGCTCAAAAGGAGAGGAGAGCTTTCAGAGGGAATTGAAATGTTTTATAACACTGAAGATGATTTACAAAATGGCTAATGAGAAAATGCATGTGTTTTCCTTTCAGAACTTACAGACCAGGTGTCTTGCTAAACTATACCCTACATTAATTACAAATCAGTATTATGAATTTTAAATATTCACATATAACCTACTTGCGTCTTGCACGGGTTTACATGATTATGAGAAGTGTATTAGATGTCTCACAAGGCAGGAATGTTTGGGAAAAACTGTGTTTAAAAGCACATGTAAATCTGTGCACACAAAATGCTTCAATTCTCCATATACTAACCACTCACACGAGCCTGAAACCTTCACTTTTAAGCACAATGTATGATAAATCTCACCTCTGCTACAACATAGCATGGCTGTTTGTTAGTCAACAGCAGAATGTGTCTGAAAATGCAGTATCTTACTCTTTACTAAGTAGCTTTACTTAGAAACTGATCCATCAGACAATGGAAAGGAGTCTTCTGAAGAGATTATTCAAACTTGTGCAAGAAATTAACACTTGACTCAGTGACCTTATATATTATTTCCTTAACCAATTACAGAATTACTGTTTCTTTTTGTCTTTTTATCTTACAACCTTTGATATACTGAAAAAATGAACTGTGTAAATGTCTCTAAATTTAATTATTCTTTCATTCATCTTCAAGAGCCATTGTTTTCTCAATTACCATACTGGAATAATCACAGATACAATAGAAATATCCTTTTTAGGAGTACAAAAAAGTTACATATTCCATAGAAGTTCAGCTTGAACTGTTCAAGATTGAATAGAAATGTGCTCTTTTTAAGCATTTCTGTTTCAGATTTTCAAAACTGAAAGCAGGAAGGAATCTAAAATTCCTGCTTACCCAGGGCCTGCACTGCTCTGCCAGCCAGGAAGGAAACTCATAAGGCTTTCAGATTATGCTTATATGAATAAGCCGTGGCAGAATGCTAGATTGGCATTTCCCATTGAAGAACATTATAGCAAAAAAAAAATGCTACCTAATTCTATTAACTGGTTCTAATAAAATCTCATTTGAATTTCTGTAACTTCAAATTCTAATAACTGAATCTCATGACTGTTTCTGGTATTTTTGTTAGATTAGGGACCTGTTGACTATCATGAATCTCTCCATCTCTGCCTTATATGAGCACTTCAATTGTCAAGTGACCCCTCAGCTTTCCATACAATAAAAAGCCTGAACAGATTGAGGTGATTATAAGACTCAGTATGAAGGACCTGTCCTACACCTTCCTCCTAACTGAATGGACTTCAAGATGGGTATATTCTGCTGTGCATGATAGTTAATCATTTTCTTTAGCTATTGGGAACATATCACTGTTGCTCATTCCTGCCTCCATTTTCCTTTTTAAAATCAATTTTAAAGAAAAAAGACAGAACACATTGTTTCTGTGACTACATCTGGAATGTCCTTTATCCTGGAAAGGCTGGATTCTTTCCTTCCTTCTTCTCTTCCAAAAAAAGGGAAAACATCCATTACATAAAATGCACTTTCTGGAACAATCCATTTTAACTTCACTAAAGTGTAGACAGCTCAGAGCACTACCTCATGTGCAAATGTTGTGGGCCTTGTTCAAAG
Organism: Chaetura pelagica; assembly: GCF_000747805.2. NCBI lineage: Eukaryota > Metazoa > Chordata > Aves > Apodiformes > Apodidae > Chaetura > Chaetura pelagica. Next base: position 59,208 of record NW_009953191.1, on the reverse strand, counting down.
CAGGTTATTGATTTATTATACATTAAATTAGCAATTGAAAGTACACAGACTTCAAAGTAACAAAAATGGGAAGTAATTTTCTAGGGCTGCAACTTTAATCCCATACCTTGAAAATTAAAAAAATACCAAACAAGTCTTTTCATAGAGCAGTTGCTGGCAAAGCCAGACTAGTGGTAAGGAACTGTTTTCTCTACAGATCAACAATCATCACTGTCAGAAGTATTTTTAGGTTTTGTGGGGAGTTTAGGGGAGTTTTTTTGTTGATTAGAATTTTTTCTGTAGAGCAATTAAGTCAAAGCTTGATTGTGAGGAAAGCTTAATTTGCAAAGAGAAATACATATTTCATTAAAGTTGATAAATTGTTTCTAATTGCAGAAATTGTATTATCTCGAAGACGCTGTAAACTCTTTTTGGGAGGAGGGATAGACTTTTCTGTATGGTACATTTCCATCCCTATTGAACTAATTGGCTAGTGATGCATGAAATTAAGATTTCACCTGTCAGGGTGACCTTGTAAAGGTCTTTGTGCAACCTATTTGTTAACACACATTGCAGGATAATTCATCAGAAAGGTCAAAGAACTAGACACAGAGCTAAAAAGCACTTAACGAAGAAACACATACATGGGTGGGGTTTTTGTGGCTATGTGTTTTTAAACTAGGAATTCACATTTTGTGCAACCCTCTGTTGGATATTTACTTGTCATACAGCTTTTTGTGATGGAAAAGCTATTTAAATATAAGTCTTAAAAAATTTTGCTTTTTAAAAATTCAATATGCCTAGAATACTATACAGTATACTCTGTCTAGATCAATTCAATTACCTTTTTCTAGAACTAGATCCATGTGGTAGAAGCAAGTCACATTACAGCATCTTATACGAGCAAGCATTAAAGAGACACAGCTCATACCTCTTTTGGAAATTAAAAAAAAAAGGAAATAAACCTAGTGATTGTAACCACAGCACTTGGAGAGGAAAGGAAGCCAGATAATATAATCTCCATGATTCAAGGTGGCACCTGATTATCTAAGAAGCCTATACTTCGTAGGCTGAGATGCTAGAAACACAAAATGTATACTACCTCCCCTTTAAGTAAGAAATCCTCAGTACAAAAAATAGCTATATTTAGAGACAATAAAAAGCAAGTGGCTACTATAAATTTGACTGCAAACAACAAAAAATAATAGACAGCTCAACCATCTGACAGATAATGAACTGAGGTTTTTAACCTAGATCATAATAATTTTTTGCTGGTAGACACAGTAGGCATGATTCTGACAGAACATAAGCAGCCTTTGTTCACAACAGACCTTCTTCACTTTTACAGTAGGTTTTCTCCTTTTTCAGTGGTTCTGACAGAAACTGTACAATTATTTCTAAGTACTTTAAGAGGCTAAGAGTCTCCTATAATTGCAGAGGATATTTCAATGCCATGGGAAAAAACCAACACAGAAAGAATATACATAATCTCTACTTGTCCTTAAAAAAATTAAGGAGTCTACAAAAGAAACACAGTCATTTCCAATCATGCACTTTCCTCATAAAGCTTCTGACTTATTGAGTTAAGCAAACGTAAATTGATTTATAAACTAATCAAAGGATGGGACGGGAAGACAGAAGATAAATAAGCTCTAACAAAGTTGTTGTTTTTTTTAATTCTTTTTTTTAACCATGTAGTCCCCATTTCTCTGCAATGTATAATGAATCCTAGCATGTGTGCTGCAGCCTACTTCACAAGGAAGATGAGCACCAGTATCCACGACTAACATACAGCCGAATCACCTAACCAGCTTAGCTTAATTCTTGTTACACTCTTAAATTTAAGCTGAAGCTTTCTGATTGTATGTGATACATGAATAATAGGCAATTACCTACAGTTCTACTCCTAAGACTTAAACATCCCCATTAAATATCAGCATGTGTGAACTATTATTGCAGTATTGTGCTTAAATTATAGTTGCTTTTAAAATGAAGCATTTTCTTGAAGACTTATGTGATAACAAAGTGTAAAGTACTGACATGACAAGCAGACCAGAATACATCTCTTAGGACAGAGAGACTAGTTAGCTCAGCTTTTTGCATTATTATAGTTACGCCTGGGGACTAACAGGACCAAAAAATCAAGCCTAAGGACACTATCCTACTCTTAGCTGTCAGACAGCTCTTTTTCCCCCAAAGAGAACAGCTCAGAAGGAACATGGGTTGCAGGCTGATGAGCCAGCCACGCCGGAGGGTCTTTCACAATGAAAGATTTCAGCAAACTCTGCAGATGGCCATTAACAGAGCCCTGTCAGAAGCAACTGCAGGAACTTACTTCCATAGTGTATGTCATGGTTTAACTTTGAGCAAAGTAGAAGTTATTTTAAGAGAAAACTGAAAAAATGGGGCAAGAGTTTTGAGCTGGCTTGATTTGAGTTCAGTACAGACAGAAATGACAGAATTCTTATTTTGTGGCGAGAGATTTGAAAACATCGATAGGCATGTTCTTTAACATGTCTTGCTGCTTTCAACTAGCTCCAGATATGCCAAAATTCTATGACCACTGAAATGTTGACTTTATAAAAAATCTGAGTCTTTGTAATCTTTACAAAACAAAATGGGCATGTCAAAAATTTCACGTCAAGACAAGTTAAATGCCTTTATTTGATTCAAGGTTAATGCGTAATACCTAATGAAATTTCAGAACACCATAGGCATAACAGAAGCCTTATAACTCTTATAAATTATCATTTTTATTGACTCTTGCAGCACTATCTGTTGAGTACAGGCCCAGAAAGGTGCACAGAAAGCCAGGTTTCCTTATGCTGTGCAACTAGAATTGAGAATGTTCTAAACTTCCTATATTTACACTCAGGGGCTACTAGAAAAATCAAGCCAATTGACCCTCCCTTTACTCTCAGGCAAACTAACACCTAGGCTGGCAGAACAGAGGGCTGAGCAAGATCAAGACTAAATCATAGCAGCAGAGAAGTTTTCATTTCAGTATTTTCACTTTTTCTTCACACGCTGTTCACATTGAAGTGTATTTGGTTAGAGGAAAAAAAATAAAAATGCTACATTGTGTCCCTCTTAAAAAACTATTTCTGTGCAATTTGTTCCTCAAGGGGAAAAAAAAAAAAGCGCTAAATCTGACATGGCATGGTCCTTCAAAAGCAATAATTCATTACATTCCAGTAAATTATGACCTCGAGACCACTTAAGTAGTCATTACATTACCAGGCTATATTTATTCTATCCCTTTATGAAATGGAAGAAACACTGAAGCAGGGAAGGGTCTCTCTGTTTTTTTCTACATTATTAACAAATAAACTTTTGGTTTGTATTTGGAATTTGATAAAGATTACCACTTTCATTTTACCAGTTTCTACTGACATGTTAAGAAGAAACTGCTTATCAGAGAACTAAGCTGACATTTGGCTTGCAAAAGCCCTTGGTTTGATCTAGCGACTGCATTAATTCCACTGCAAACATCCTAAACCCACAAAACCTGATGCTATTGTTCCCAAATTATCCATGAGCTTTGAATTAGCAAGCCAGAGACCTCGAAGAGGGTCACAGAGCATTGATTGTGCCTAGACTGGTTTCCAGTATGCTAATCAATGAAACATAATTGGAATGTCTCAATTAATTGGAAAGTCTCAAATAATTGGAAATTTCAAAGGAGTGCTGCAATCTCTACACCACACAACTGGTATAGAAGCACACAAAAATGGCAGTCAGATGGGAGTTCTAAAAACTGCTCTAGCTTCAGCTTTTAAAGGATTTTTCCTTTCAGAAACATCGTCATCACTGGTAGCTGGCAGTTCCACTCATAATTTTTTGAATAAAATTACTTCAGGTTATCAATATTCAAGACCTGAAATTTCTCTTCTAATTTATATTGGAACAGCTCTTTGGATTTCTGAGACAGAAAATAGGAATAGGAAATATGCTGTATGGATATTTTTTTTTTTCAGAACTGCAAATTTTGAAGTAAAATCAAATCCATACAATTGAGTTTACACATTTCATACAAGGTTTAGACAACATCCTGGTCTTACTGAAGAGTAAATGTCCTCATCTGTGCTCTCCTGACATTTGAAGTCTATCTAAGCCATGAGTTCAGAAAACATATGATATGCTGTTAGCACCAAGGAAGGCACAGGAGCCGAATCCCCCATCATCAGATGCCACTAACAAAACTGCAGGAACATTAACACCATGGTGGTTTTGATGGAAAAACAAGCTGCCTCTGAGGTGCTGCCTAATTTTCAGGACAAATTTTAAAGTTTGCACCAGTATTGTAAGGATGTACAGTTCCATCCTGCTACATATCTCTACGCTATTTCTACAGAAGGAAGTAAAAAAAACCAAACCAGGGGGGTTGACTATTCCTTTTCTGGACTTATTACTGCTGTCATTTTGACAGGAATACTATCTCCTGTCTGTCCCACTTTTAAAATGCTGCTATTCAACATGTTTTGTTCTTGTTGTTAAAACCTCAATTCTTCCTCAAAAAGATCAGCTCTTTGTCATCTGCTTGAACACAGATCTTCATTTGAAGCAGGGATTAATTGCCAATGAAAAGACTGCAATTTAAGATGGCTCATTTCAAGGTAAAGTAGTCTGACAAGAGAGAGAAAAAATTTCCAGCAGAGTGCTAAGCAGAGTTCGGATCAGCCACAGGATAACAAGATTCTGGTGCAGGTTTTATGATCTGTCGTGCTGATGAATGAATATTTTATCCTGTTCAGGGGGTTCCAACAGCAGCCAGAGTGCTAAGAACTAGACAAAATACTTCTGTCCTAAAAAACTTCTTATCCAAGATGATGTTCTCTTTCAAGTGGAAATCCATGCTGGCAGGAAAAGGCAGGAGGTGACACCTGCAGCCAGCCTCACCAGGCAGTGCTGGGCTGACCTCCCTGCTAGGCTGAGGCTGTGACAGTGCCCAGAGGGCAGCCAGGGGGGGGAACACTTTACACCTGCACTGGGAGGCACAGAGTAGGAAGTCTGCAGGGAACTGTGCTTGTTCAGTTCTTTAATTTATATCTTAGTGAGCCCGGAGCAGATCCTGCTGCATGGTAGGTGCAGCACCTGGCCTGGTACAGAATATGTCACTGGAAACTGCCTGAAGGCTCTTCCCTGGATCCCACCACAAGAGGCCATGCAGCTCCAAGCTGTACTTGGGCACTAGAAGGCTTTTATGTAAGGAGGAAAGGAAGGAAATTCAGCCCTACACACAAATAAGAGCACAGGATTGAACTGCCATGCAGCACATAACAGGGGCTTAAAGCTCGTGATAAATAAAGCTTTCCACAGCAGTCAAGGTGGAGGGCAAATCTTGCTCTGAGCTACGCTACGCACACAAAAGCTGTGTCCTGACTTGACATCCACCACATATTTGGGACTTTGCTCTATCATTCATATTGAAAAATTAATTGCACCCACAATATCATGGATAATAAAACAATGCAATGCTGGAGAGCATTAATCTACTTTGCAGTAAATATATTTCCTTTTTTATAAACTACATGAGAGATTACACCAGCTTAGTACTATATGCAGTAAAAGGTGTATCCCATGAAGCACAAAACAGCAACCTCAAATAAAAGGTTTGAGTACAGTTTGCATTTGATAGTAAGCTCTGATAAAAATACACCTTCTCCAACTATCCTTAACCAGCATTGACCCTAACAATTTAAGCATTCATAAGCATCTAATGTTGTTGTTTGGGCTTTTTTGTAACATACAAAAAGAAAATGCTTTATAATACCAAAGGAAAATGTTGGACTTTCAATTTGAAAGGTACACATAGGAAGATGCACTTGAACTTCGTCCATACTGTGCATTCAAGGCTACTTACACTAGGACACCTTCTCTATGGTAATCGCCTCCTAATAAACAATCATGACACATCTCTTCCCACCAAAGCAGATGAGTTCTCACAAAGCTGGCACATTACAAGAAAAATGAAGTACTGGGAAAACCAGAAGCCCACTACAGAGAGTGAGCACCACCCATCAGCCCATCCAGCTGAAACATTAACTAAATAATACCTAATACTGTGTCTGGTTCTCAGAACATTCAGTCTCTGTCAGTCTACAAAACTACATTTTAAATAGCAATGGTGACAACTGTAAGTTGAATTTTATATCTCCATTTCATTTCCCAAAGGTGAATTTCATAGTGAGCATTTGGTTTTGAACTTAGCCTTTGAAAGGAGAGACAGTTAATTGCATGAGCTAAACTGGGGAGAGGGGAATGTTGTTGGAGTTTTCTGTTTGGCTGTAGTGTTTGGTTTTTTTAATTTGACAATTTCTCCCATTAGTAGAAATTAAATTTGACAAAGGTGTGTATAAGTGTCAAACAGTTTTACAGATTGTGACTTCTTTCAAAAATTATTCAAAACCTACATAATTACTTACAAAACAACCCCACCATGTGCCTTCATTTACATCACTCCTATACCTCTTCAAACCACTCAATAACCCATCTGAAAACTTATGTCAAACTAATCACATTTTACCCTGTTCTAGCAATAGGACTCAAAAAGAAAAGCAGCCCTGAAACAGACAAGTACTTTCAGTACCTCCAGAAAGAGGAAAAACAGTTAATCTTCTGGGAAGTTGTTAGATATTTTGCTCAGCTGCATCTTTTGGCATTTCTGACAACAGCTTAAAATGCTAAGACCAGGTCTAGAATGAACAGCTTAAAACAAATCTTGAAACTCAGCACTTATAAATGTTTAACCATCCTAAAATATGAAGCAATGAACAACGCCAAGTATGTCAGTCTTGCAACGGAAAGGAAAAGAAAATTGGGACCAGGGCCCAAAAAAGTCCAAGGAAATACCACATTTTTAATATTACTGTGATCCATTTAAAAATATCTAAAGATACAACATAAAAATTAAATGGTCCAGTTGTAATTTGTAATCCTGTCTTTGAAGGAACAAACGTAATTTCTATATATTTCCTAACAAACCTTTTCTTTAGCCATTGATGTAATTTTACAGATTCTCTCCCTGATAGCTGCTAATGCCAAGCTATTTGCTGTGACAGCTGGTGAGGAAGTAGCTTTGAGTTTTCTCATTAAAAGTGCTGCTGCATTAGTAGCCAAACACTTGAAAACATGATGCAGTAAAATTTAATGATGGGGAAAAGACTTGGTTCCAACTTTTTGTTCAAGTCAAAACTTGAAGTTTTTCGGAAACAGTAGTTTGTTACTATTTAAAATGAAAAAGTTGTAGGTATTAAAAGGTTTATGAGGAGTTAATAAATTGCTAAGAAGCTGAAGGTAGAAAGTACCCAGAGAAATAAATACACAGTAACCATTTGCAGGACAGCTCTAAGTTACCAAAAATTTTCTGTGCCCTCTTAAAATTCTTTCTTCTGACCAGTACCTTTTTTCCACTAGCCTCTTACAGTAGAGCTTTAAATTTATTGTTCATATTTTGCTTATGCTTTTGAGACAAAGACACGTTCATATCACTATTTCCAGATCCAAGAATTTAATGAATTCTCCATCCCAACAGCTCAATTTACTTATTAATTTATAAATTTTCTTTTACCATTTTCAGTTTGTTCCAGTGATCTATTAAATTCCTGTCATGGACTTAAGACTAACATTCTAGAGAATCAGTTACAATAGAATAAAATTTTGATTATTTTGATTCAAAATTGATGTGAAATATTTTTATCTCCTAGAAACATTCTAGGATTAAATTTAGTGTTATCTAAGTTTTTTCTGAATGTGGCAACAAATACAGTTTATGAGTTGTTTTGTTTTTTTAAAATATAAGTATCAAAGAGCACATGTTGAAAAAATGTGGTGTTTTTAATTCTTATAAGAATAATTTTACAACTACACTAATTTGCCATAATCTACTCCTCCACATCCAGGACACAGGCTGACTAAGGGGGTAGGGAGCATGAAAGACAGTTAGTAAGAACACACTTGTACCATGTGGAAATATTATGACAAATTTATGACAAAGAAAGTTGTGTCTAAATAGTGGATCTTTTAAAGGAAAGGGTAAGCAACCTTCATTACAGCTAATGCCACAGTCACAGTGCCTGTGCAAGCTGTAGACCTGGTTATTACTACAGCTGCTGCTGTGTCATGTTATCTAAAATATGGTAGTTTACATCCACCAGCTCAGTCTCTTAAGCCATCTCCAGTAACAGCTGGCATCAAGATCTATGCCATTCAATAGTGGAAATGACTTAATAAATGAAATAATCTCTCTCTGCCAAGGTCAACAGATAGTACCATAACACAGATATCTAAGGTAACATGAGGATAAAGAGGAGGATCACCTGGGCTGCAACTCAGAGACAATGTAGTCACTTCAAAGAGAAAAAATAAGAAATGTAATCTAGTTATCAATTCTCCATAAAATTAAAATTCTAACAAGTGAAACAAGCATCTTCAGCATGCTAAAAAGGAAAGGAAAAAAAAACACAAACCAACACACAACAAAAACAACAAAACACCAAAGAAGTGAAGCTGATACTTTAATAAAAGACAACATCCTTGTTAGCCATCATCTTTCTCTCTGTTTTCAAGAATCTTTGATAAAGCATAATCAAAGAAGAAGCAGTGCTTGGATATTGCTATTAATTTTTTTAAATAAACTGCCTTTTGGGAAGGTTTTAAAGTCTGATCAAAAACACCTCTAAACGATCTTATATTTTGTTTTGACAGAAGGGTGAGCTCTACTAGGAACAAGATTAGAAAAGCAAGATTCTGAGGAAAATGTCATAAGAGACATAATAGAGTTCATACAGGTATAAAAAGAAACAATCTTCAAATATATGTTGTATAAGAAACCTGTGCACGTAAGCGTGCCTAGAACTCACTGTCTCTCTGTTACCAGAAGACAGCCCATTCTAATGGACATTCACTAAATCTTTCTCTCTTAATGGAAAACGTTGCCTTTGGGGGACACGCTTTTATGACAACACTATTTCTTCAGAAATAAAACTCATCTCATTCTTAATTTAACAATGCAATTTTACTTGTGCCTGGCTTTCTTCAGGGAAAAAGAATAAAAGGCCGTGAATAGGCTACTAAAATATCCCAATCAGCAGTAACAACATGGGGCAATAAATACTAATTAGACACACTCCAAGCCATGCAATAATCCTCCTCTACCAACACAAATGAAATCAGCCTGTATTAACTACTGTTGCTGTTCACACAGGCTATACATTTGGTTAAGTTTTATGCAGCCAAAACTGAAGTTTTAAAAGGCTAAACAATAATTACAAGTTGATTCTGCCTCCTGCATCCAATACAATGAAAGAAAGCACCAAAGGAAAGCAGGAAACAACAGATCAGGAGGGATTAATTCAGGCGACAGAATCAATAGACAATATTTACCGGTCAGCAGAGTATCAGCTGTAGCTTTAGGACAACAATTATTGACAACAGCAATTCAAACAACTTCACCCATCCCAAGAGTTACTGGAACTCGCTCTTCTTTTGCATTTATTTCTTTAATGGGAGCTCTGGGAGTTCTCAAACCCAGATGGCTTATTTAGGTGTTCCATTTTAGGCACCTGAACTTGCTGTGGTGCAAGCTTTGAGAGAGATTTATAGATGTTTTCCCCAGTTCACTGAACCTACCCAGAGTAGCAAGCAGAACATTCCTTTAAACACTTGCTGGAAACAAGATCCACACATACATTTTTATTCTGCTTCTGAAAGCTGAAGTCACATGTGTACAGCAAGGCCCTGTACACCAAGCCCTGCTGATGGCAGCTCAGCTTATAATTAGGATGGTTAACTGAAAGCCAACTGTTAAAGGATTCCTTCTGTCCCATACATGATTTTTTAGTTCTTGGTTCAAGAACATCAGTCCTAGTATGGTTTTACGATAGACGAGCCTTCAGAATGCTATCAGACATCACACTCACATTGAGTTACTGATGCATGTAATTTCAGCAAATCCACCACTGATACAAAATCCAGCCTCAGTTTTCCAGTGACCCTTAGTATATCTAGTGCTTCACCTATATACCTAAAAAAAGATTATTACTTTTTATTCCTCCCATTCTTATTTTGCATAGCACTTACCTAGTGACATACCACCCCTGCTCAGAAAGGGCTATTACTTGCACAAATTCCCAAAAAGAGCATTCATTCAGAAGGATTCTGCATTCAGATTAAGATAAAATATCACACACAGAAAAGTAAGCCTCTACAATTTATTTTTTTTGCATGAAAATGTAACTTTATTTCCAGAAAGGGTCAAGGTTTATCCCACAGTTGCATTTCTCAAAAGAAGCTTTGTTACACTAGTCTGTGTACTGTCTTTCCACAGGGAAATGGAGTATTTAAAATAAATCTGAAATACATTTTCTTATATTCATAAAAAGATTCTGTAAAATATTACTTATTTTCAGCTAGAACAGTATTTTCTTATTTTACCTGTGAAACCGTTTTCAACCATGGAAATCCATTAATGATCTATAGGAAGGTTTTAAACTAAATTCTACCATTGGCCACATCTAAGCTCCTCACTATTTCCCCTGCCTCTTAGTCTCTACCCAGTGGGATTGTCCAAGCAACAGAACAATCAAGTCATCTCACCATGCAACCATCTCAAGCCCAGTCTGCTGCAGTAGGCAAAACTCAGAAGGAACACAACTAATTGGTCAAATTGAGTTGTCAAGATTTGGTCAGGTACAGTGCTTTGCTCATATGTGGCAGTGGCTCAGATTTATGGGTTAGCTTTTTATTAAACCCACATGTGAATTCATTATTTTTTGGTCTAGATAGCACTGAAATAATTCAAGAAATTTTATTCCCTTGGTTTTATTAAAAGGGTATTTATACTCTATGTCAAAAAATCAACAAGTCACTGTGAGTAAGCTGATCCCTGGCAAACTAATTGTACAACTTCTAAACTTGGTTTACTCAAGTCTTGAAACAGGAAAAACGTTTTTGAAGAATTAATCCCATTCTTCAAGTATTCTACACCACTCTCTCCCTCGTAGCACATCCCTCTTCAAAGTGTTTTCAGGTGACTATGTCCTCCCCACACTTCTCACTGTTACTGAGTCAGAGGTTAGCAAGTACATAAATATACACATATTTAGCTAGCTAGCTCTCTTCATTTAGTCCTCCAAGGTTTTTTTTGTTGTTTTTTTTTTATTTTAAGATTTCCACCTACTTAAGTCACAAATGAATTCTAATAATAAACTATAGACTTCAGAAGATATTATCTGCCTTGAAATCCTATGTAATATTATCAAGACACCTATGATTCATTAGCCTCATCATTATCTGTCTTCCAAAGTTAACAAAACACAACACCTCCTACAGGAGAAGACAGAATATAACCTGAATTTTATATACTTTACTATCTAAGAGCATAACTTTCAAGTAACAAAACCTGCATTATGCTACACAGGAACTCTTGCCCTGCACAGATGTGACAGTGCAGAACTCCATAATATTAAAGTTCAAATAGATAATTATCCAGAATCAGGCCCTGCAGCCCATTGGGGAACACTGGCATGTCCACAATTAAACACTTTTAATTTGAGTTAGCACTAGATAAATATTTCTTAAAAAAAAACACACAAAATAAACCTCATGTTTGGCTAGGGACTAGTAAGTACTACTGTTGCATTTAGATATATTCCATGCACAGAACTCAACGTTGACTACAGTTACATAAAATACATGTGATGGAAGCAGGGTGCAATGGACTTCCCTGTAGTTCAAAGGCCGACAGCAGCTCTTCACAGTGCTTCACAAACCTTATTCGTGCCACACAAATGGTTATGGATCCTCAAACTATTAACAGCAATAAACTCCTGTTGATATTTGAGTTTTGTGGGCCGTGGTCTAATTCATTGGTGCTGAGGTAAAATCTAGCCAATAGGCAAAAAGGAGCAAGGCTCACTCTAAAATACTGAACACTTCTATCACAAGCTCTGTCTTAAGCATCTCTCTTGAGATGGCTTGGATGCTTAGCAAGCCTATGAAACAAGCTGATGTTTGTATAAAGAGGGACCATGTATTTGTGCTGGAGCTATTAACAACCTAGACTTCCAGTCTAAAGTCTTAACCATGAGGAAATAGTCCTTGGTACACAGTGCCACAGTTGCTGCTACTTCTGATCATGATTTGCAAGCTTCTTATTGTTAAATTAACACTGTTTGCAGTGTGCCAAATGTGCACACATGACACTGTAGAAGTTCCAAGAGCTTTGAACAGTCTGCACAATTATGAGATGAAGTGCTGATTATGTTTTACTGTAATTGCTCTTTCTAGCAAATGCTTTAGCAACTGCAGTGGTACAATTACAATATGTTTATGATCAAGTCTTTCACACCAGCCCGACATTTTAGGAAGCTTTATCCATTTTTATTTTGTAAGGAAAAATATTAATATCATTATTTCCCCTCCTTTTGTCATTTCCATACCAAATCAACATTTTACCCCAAAAAGAATATGAGAGAAACTTCTTAAAAATGTACATCTATACATATTGCTTTCCTGTTTTCCCACTCTTGAACTTTGTGAGCCCAAACTGAAGTTTGCTTTCAATATTAAGTCCCTATGCCAAAGAAAATGCTCGCTGTAAATAAAGCAGCAACCATAAGATGTCACAAAGTGTGAATAATGTGAGCAAGTTCAATTTGTGCTGCCCCACATTTTGAATGTACAGCATGACTCAGATCCTTTTACTTATTCTGAGGTGAAGAACTAGATAATTGGATCAGGTTTGGTGGGACTAGGGAAGGTTGGAAATAATGTCTAATTTTATTTCTATTAGTTTGTAAAAAAATACTAAAACTTGATGACAACTCAAAGGCACATCATTAAATAACAGACAGCAAATCAACAAAGAGCCCTGAGATTTTCAATTCTGAGCTAAACATTCTCCCTTTTTACTTCTCAAGTTAATCCTCAGGCTAGATCAGCCTATACCAAGCTAACAATTTATATGCACTGGTTTGCCATAGAGGTTGATCACAACTGGAGTTTATATTCAACTATAATCACTCAAACATTGTTTTAGCACCTCTTCCAAGTCCAAGATTCCAAGATCTGCACCACACTTTCACTGCAATGAAACATTCAATAATTATATGCAAAGCCAGGAGCCTCGTTCACTACACATTTTTTTTTCAATAAACCCCAACACTTTCTATATATTTCTCAAACAGCAACAGCACCTAAAATTAATTTGTGAAATCATCATTAAATTCAAATGCACTAAGCAGAATCACTTGATCTTTTCAGATGCATCCCTCTAATTTTAAAAAAGCCATTTCCTTTTACCTTGTCACAACCAGAACCAGGATTACTATTTTCAGACAGATGTTAATTGAGTCTTACAATAGAAAGGTTATTTTCTTTTTCCACCAAGAGTTATTTTTAAAATTCTAAGTCATAGAGGAAAAATCAAACAACAAACCTTTGGAAATACTTAAATCCTTCAACTGAATATTTAGGTGTAGACTGGTAAAATCATAAATCACTGAAATGTCTCTCAGCTGAAGCAACTTCTAGTTTGAAAAAAAAACTTTGAAACATAAGCAAACCACCTTCATTATGCAGTTGTACTAGGACTTTATACATTTGGAGCTCAGTTATTGCAAAGAATGAGGTTCTTCAAAGTCAGTCTTCCACAAGTCATCATTTCTGTACATTATATACTCCCTCATGTCAGGAACAACCATCCATGACATATTTGTCTGAATTATTTGGAGCCATTATGAGAAGAATTTCTGTTACACCTGCTTAGCAATACTTTTCCAGGTCATATGCTCTCAAAATAGCCTCTTCTGTGTCAAGACAAGGATAGCACAATGATTCAGTAGAAAGGTGAATCAAAGTCTGCTTGAAATTTGTTGTATAAATGTCCTCACATCATCAGGACCTCTTTATGTTTGGATATATTAATTTATAAAAGTTTTGTTACTGGGGCAACAGTGGCCTACAGAGGAATCCCACTGGAACTAAGTTGTTCAAATATTAGACAACTTAAGAGAAACTTAAGAATATCAACAGTGATGTTTTCTTTCATGTAATGTCATGCACCAAGCCTACAATATTCTTGTTCATATGACCATAAGTAATAAAGGCAAGTCTCATCATTCATTACTCTCAAATCCCAAAGACTATGATTGCTTTTGTAAGAAGATATCACACACAACATTTCCTTCAAACATTTCACTTGGGCAGCATATGAAGATGCAGGTAAAAAAATACAACCTCCAACAAAAATCTTAATGAAGCTATTGAATATCTGGACTTGTTATACCAGCATTCTTCCAAACTTTGAAAACCAATAAAATAAAAAAACACAATGCTTCAAGTACAAAAGGTGATGTCTATGACATAGATCATTATCCCTTGTGCTTGATCAGTTGCTTAAATCACTCAGTGATGGAAACAAGCAGCTAGCATCTGCAGTACTGTTTCAAACTTCCTAAAATTCAAATCACAAGTATTCATTAAGGCTGAGGGCTTTTTTCATCCTTAAAAAATGCTGTTTCCTCCTCAAGTAAAAACAAAGAAACAGTCTTATTCATTTGTCAACTCTGAAAATATACATTTGGAGCTCAGTTATTGCAAAGAATGAGGTTCTTCAAAGTCAGTCTTCCACAAGTCATCATTTCTGTACATTATATACTCCCTCATGTCAGGAACAACCATCCATGACATATTTGTCTGAATTATTTGGAGCCATTATGAGAAGAATTTCTGTTACACCTGCTTAGCAATACTTTTCCAGGTCATATGCTCTCAAAATAGCCTCTTCTGTGTCAAGACAAGGATAGCACAATGATTCAGTAGAAAGGTGAATCAAAGTCTGCTTGAAATTTGTTGTATAAATGTCCTCACATCATCAGGACCTCTTTATGTTTGGATATATTAATTTATAAAAGTTTTGTTACTGGGGCAACAGTGGCCTACAGAGGAATCCCACTGGAACTAAGTTGTTCAAATATTAGACAACTTAAGAGAAACTTAAGAATATCAACAGTGATGTTTTCTTTCATGTAATGTCATGCACCAAGCCTACAATATTCTTGTTCATATGACCATAAGTAATAAAGGCAAGTCTCATCATTCATTACTCTCAAATCCCAAAGACTATGATTGCTTTTGTAAGAAGATATCACACACATTTCCTTCAAACATTTCACTTGGGCAGCATATGAAGATGCAGGTAAAAAAATACAACCTCCAACAAAAATCTTAATGAAGCTATTGAATATCTGGACTTGTTATACCAGCATTCTTCCAAACTTTGAAAACCAATAAAATAAAAAAACACAATGCTTCAAGTACAAAAGGTGATGTCTATGACATAGATCATTATCCCTTGTGCTTGATCAGTTGCTTAAATCACTCAGTGATGGAAACAAGCAGCTAGCATCTGCAGTACTGTTTCAAACTTCCTAAAATTCAAATCACAAGTATTCATTAAGGCTGAGGGCTTTTTTCATCCTTAAAAAATGCTGTTTCCTCCTCAAGTAAAAACAAAGAAACAGTCTTATTCATTTGTCAACTCTGAAAATGCTCCCCCTGATGAGAAATGCTAGATTAAAACCTACAGGGTCAGTATATTTACCTCTAACTCTTCATTTGAAAAGAAAAAAATAAGAGAACACTCATCAGTACTGACTAAAATTCATTTCAGCTATGAGATAAACATTGTACACTTGCCCTTGCCAACTGCAAATTGAGGGCTTTTTGCAATGAAAATCATATACACATAAAAGGTGGCGATAATTGCAGTCTGATTTTCGTAACTGCTGAGCACATGCCAGATGTGCAAGTGCAAAGTTTTAGGTAGTACAGACTCCTAGAGCCAACATGAAATCAGAGCATTCCTGGTTTAGAGTGAGCAGATAAGCATTGCCGTGACTCTGCACCTTTCTGTCCCACAATGATCCAAGAAAACCCTCCAAAAAATCAGTTTTTTCCACACCTGAGTGTAAAAACCAATATAATACAAAATACAGTAAGAAATCACTTTTTTTGTTTGGTTGGTTGGTTTTTGTTGAGACTGGTCTCCCGTGTCACCCTACCACCCATTCTAGTCTTCTTAAGCCAATAATCACTTCAGCAGTGTAAAGAAAAAGGGTAAGATGAAGAGTGAAAGCAGCACAGGTTATTTTAATACATGTCTAATGCCCTGTGTAGTCTTTCAGAAGTTTAAAAGATGCAAGGTCTGAAAGATATATATGGAAATAAGAAATTTAACTTACTAGAACTAAAAGTATTAGCTAAAGATTACTCCTAACATGGACACTCTTCTCCTTCCTAGTAAATCCAAGAGCCAAACTGCTTTTAACTTGCAAACACCAGAAGTAATTTTCTGGTTTACAGTCTTTAACACAAAGCCATATCTTTATATTATAGTAATTTCTGCAAATACTTGGTAGATTATACTAAAGGAGGATGATGTCTCCCACCACTGAGCTCCTGCATTACATTTCCTACTATAATAAACACTTTCATTTTAATTTCGAGCAGTAAATTTGCATTTAGAGTTGACAAACCCCTCCTCATCTTGATGTAGGATTTCTTTCTCACATAGAATATTCTATAAAAATGTATTATTGAAAGGTTTGCAAATTCAAAAAGATGGAGCACAGATTATAATAACTATTGAGAGTTTTTTAAAAGACTTAGCACATTCCTAGGCATAAAACTTAATCTCAAAATGAGCAGAGATGCAATCCCCAAGGAAAAAACATCATTATAAATTATAGGTAGAAGTAAAGAAAAAACTCAGTCATATTAAGCATGTAATTCTGACCCTGCTAAGTACTTCAAACACTTTTCTTACCACTAGGGCTTTCATAAAACATTTTCATAATCCTCCATTTAATAGAAATAATGAAACATTTGTTTTAGGAAGTGCACTGCAGCTAGGTTTAATTCAAATTTCCTAATTTTGCCTTCCCAGCAGGTTTCCCATGTCTAATGCACTCACTTTCCTTTTTGCCTCCCGAGTACAATACAATGTGAATTACAAAATGGAGCCTTCTGAAGGGTACGTGAATTCAGGCGGTGTCACTGACAGAGAGGAACCTGATAGGACAGAAGACAAGGCCTCCCAAGAAGACTAAAAAAGCCCTCCTGTGACAGCTCAAGTGCCGAGGTACGGTTCCCTTGTAGGAACTTGGCTGGTTGTGTTTGGGGCCGGCTCAAGGACAAGAACTGCTATCAGGAAAGCACTGGAAGGGGAGCCTCCTTCCCCCAGGTAGCACTGCTCCAAGTAGGGGCTTTCCTCTTCTTCACTGGAGAGGTCCCACTGAGCCTCACATGAGCTCTCCTGCAGCTGTGCCTCACCAGGTATCTTTTTGATGCAGAACCTGATGCACAGATTCAATCTAGACTTGTGATGTCACTTTGGGCTCGTCTAGCAGTTGGGACCCTGGTTGAACCTGGGCCTGTCCTGCTCCTCTCAGGCACTCTGCCCCCTTGGAGGAGCAGAAGCCCATGGCTTCCAGTTCCCTTTCCATGGGGAGCTCCTTGCCCTCACTGCTGCCAGACAGAGAAGACATTGCATCCTCTTCCGTTTTTCTATGGAACCATCCTATGGACATAAGACATAAGCCCTGTAAATCACACTGTAATGTCCAAAAAGCCCTAGCTCTGGAAGCCAGGTCAGCTCCTCTGAGGTCAGGTCAGCTCCTCTAAATGGTGCATATACAACTTGACAAACCAGGAGGACTTTTTAACTTATTTCACATCAGCTCAGAAAACATTTAATTTCTTAACCACAAAAAACTGTTGCTTTAAAAAATAAAATTTCTCTTTCAGGCTAAAGCAAAATTTATTGGATCATAACTAGTATATCTAGGTTATATGAACATGTATTGCCTCCTTTCATCTTGGAGATGAAGTTCAGCCACTGGTATCAAACTATTCCTGACTCATCTCCAAGTGTACTTATGAAGCCATAATTTATTTCCATAGCTTTCAAAGCAAAGGAGGAACTGGCCAACTTTAGATGTTCAGAATATTACTAGGTATGCTTACTTTCCACATTTTGCAAATTAATTGCTTGAAGGAGAAGAAAAGAAACAGAGGAGAGGAATAATACCTTCACTGTAGAATTCCTTCAAGGTGTCAAAAAGAAATGGCAAGCAAGCCAAAGACAGACTCATGACATGTTAATGAGGGAAAAAGAAATGGAACATTAAAAGATTACAGAATACTTTTAAGGTATCTGCAGGAATCTGAAGCCTATTACTTTGGTCACAGATAGTATCACTCCCTGACTTACACCACCACTGCAGCAGAAATTATACCTTCAAACAGTAAATAAGAAGAAAGATAAAGACGTCATGTCAAAAATACCAAGGCACCTGAGGCATGAGCTAGTATGCTACCAGGGAAAGCGGAAAAGCAAAAAATAAATGGGAAAAACTGCCATGTTTTTAATTCTAAGCTAAATCAGTACATCTTGAACAATAACCACCCTCATCTAACAATAGTCAAAGCACGTACCTGTTACTATCTAGCTAGTTATTTTAGTGAATCCTAAATAAATTATTTCACTGTATTCTTGTGTTTGTCTTAAGTGTTCTCCTGTAAGACAAATTTAAGGATTATATTTGCCCAAATTTAAGAGTAATGCTGATTTTCAGGTTACACTAATACTCATGGACAATCCCTGAAAAAAAAAGTATTCCCAGTAGAGAGAAAAGAAAAAAAAACTTGAGAACACATGTTGGCTCTTATACTGCCAAAACACAGCTTAATTTACTTTTAAAAGGCATTCCAGTTAAACAGGATTAGTGATTTAAAAATACAGTTTGATCTCAGTAATTATATGGGTGGTATATTTTGTATTGGAAAATTAGCTTGTAACTGCAATGATAATTAGGCCCTTCATTATCCTTGTACAGCTTATTTTTAAGGCAGCAAAATACTTTCCACATGTTCTGACCAAGACTGCTCTTGTTAATAAGTTGCTGAAAGTGAAAACTATAAGACAGGAGAACTACCAAATAACTTTTCTTTTGAATTTCCAATTAAAGAGGAAATGTAAATATGAGTAATGTGCTCATTAACTTTTGTGAAAATATGATGCAGGTAATCTATTACTGAGATGTGCAACTTTGACACAGGGATGTTTTTACTGGGAGATTGGATATGAAAGGCCGCATCACCATTTTCTAATCTCTTCAGCCTAAACAGAAGACATGAGGACCCTTCCAGTAAGTAAAAGCATCACATTCATTCAATTCTTCCTAAATGATCTGTCACCTGAACTAATACCCAGTTCCCCCTGAAAAGAAAACTCACATTACTTTGTCAGTTCCTCACTGTGGTATTTCACATAACAGCAAACTAGTTAAAACAAATGCTGTAGGGCAAATCGTTGTCTGGTAAGCAAAGACCTGCACCAGATCATCAGTTTATCAACAATTTCCATCGTTTCTTAAGTTATAAAAATCTGTTTCAAAACCCACACTTTGCATACCTTACCTCCTCTTTTATTTCTAAGGGCAAATTCTTTCAAGGCGTCATATGTTTTCCTGATAATTTGCACAGGAAACAGGAAGATGACAGCAGCTACAGCAGCCTAGCTAAACAGAAGGCCAAATTGAACTGTGGCCTATGCAAATGAGAAGCTGCAATAGCACATATGAGGAATTTGTGGGTCAAAGAAACTGGAGGACTCCTCAATTTCTTCTTAATCAGAATGAACAGAAGAGATTTGTGTGATTATAATAATTCAAAAAAAGAATTATTTTACTGCCATATAACAACCTTGTAGATTTTAACATTAATACAAGTTGCAGTTGGTATAAAAAATATGGGCAACTAGGAAAATAAAGCTTCTCAGAGCTCTAGAAATAGCTGAATATGAATGCATTTGACATGATGGATTTGGAAATTCCTACCCCACTGGTACAGAATAGAAGCTTAAGGAATAGTTTCTTTAGCAACAGTAATATCCAAAAACTTCAGAGAAAACTGCTACAAACCATACTGGCAACAGCAAGGAAACAAAACACTACGATATTCCCTACCTCACACCGTGTTCTACAGCTGGCAAACCTAAAGGTGACCTTTTCATTTCATTTGAGTGTTTCCTTAATACATTCTTCTCATCCTTCTCTCATATAGTTTAGTAAGACTTTGGGACAGACTTTATGTGGACTATGGTTTAATGTAAAGAACTTCTGACTGAATTAAGACAAGTCATGATGTTGCCTTACAAGTTTGACCCTAGAAAATTCAATTTCATTGAAATTGGATTAATCCTAAATACAAAACAAACAAAAAAAATTCCCATAAAAAGGGGAAAAAAACAAGAAAACAATAAAGCCAAATCCTAACCCCCCCCAAAACAAACCAAAACCAAAAAAACAACCCAAACAGTAAAACACCACACAATTCCCTGAAGTCATGAAGTTTACACAGCAAAGGAAGAACGAGAGCTCTCCCCTAGAAGTTTGCAGACTAATTAAGTTCAACATAGTGACTGAGGGAGGAATACAGAAGAGACAGAACCAATAGGGCTTGTATGTGAGAAAGAAAAAAACTACCCTATAAAAAAATTTTGAAAGAAGACTACATAATGGATCTGTAAACAAAGTTGAACTTAACAGAACCATAAATAAAACACTGACAGAATAAGAAATAAGAAAAAAAAATACAGCAAAAGTGACGCAGTAAGACCAACCCATACATTTTCCAAAGCAGCTGATAAACTGAGACCTCAACCCAAGAAAAGTGCAGTATACAAACCCTAAGTACTTTTTTTTTTTTTTTCCTGAGAAATTAACTGCCCTTTTTCAGTAACACTTGGGGATTTAAAATTAAAACAGTCTATCTGTGACAGCAGTAAATCAGTATCCTCTTAAATGAATATAATGTGATTTTTTTAATTTACTAAATATTGATTCTAGTGTTAGGCCAAAAAAATATATTCTTAATTTACATGTCTGTATTTGTCTGAGTAATTGTTTTTGCACAAGAATACTGTTCCCTTACAGAGGGAATGTCAACCTAGCTTTTACATTCACATGAAGATTATTAAAAATTATAGAGTTCTTTAAATAGTGTCTTCAAAATAGTTTTCATTAAAGGTCTCTAGAGACTAGAACAGGATTACAGACTACTTAACAACTAATTTATCTGTCTTCTAAACAGATCTATACCGAAATAGCTTCTGAGACAATACAAACAGAATAAAATGCATAAACTGAACAGCATTTCTGGCAAAACATTTATTCAGTGTTTGCTTTGGTTTTGCAGGTGCCTTTTATTGATTGTATGAACTATTTTAACAGCTTTGGGCTGGAGCAGCTGGATGAAGGGTGAAAATGTGAGATATGCTACATGAATAAAATACTGTGCTAAACATGGAGCACACTAGATTCAATTCCTGCTATGAAAACAAAGAAGCTCAACATCAGTGCTGAGAGGCACAACTATGAACAAATTATAATGCATATCCCAGAGACAAAGGAGAAGTAGTAGAACAGAAGAGATACTGCAAAATATTTTGGTCACACTATACAACAACTAGGAAATCAGTACAAATCTGGTTTTGTGATTTTATTTCCTATATATTGTTTCATGCTTCTCTTAGAAATTAGGTTTATCTAAAGTATAGAACATAATTCTGAGTAGTTTCCTGCCTTTGAGCAGATCTGCCATATTTCAAGCAAAAGAATCCTTCTGTAGAAACAGGCACACAAAGACAAAATGTGAAAAAGCAGTCAAGCACGTATGCCCTTCCCCAGGGCTGGCGGCTGCAGATTGCACACCACAACAGAAAGCGTTAGTTTCTAAGTAGAAGGTGACTTCTTGGCAATTATTTAAAAAAAATTACAACCTATCCAGGGATTTAATTACTTCTCTAAATATTACTGGAGCCTTGTCTACCTTCCACATTAGTCACAAGTACAGAAATTCATTTGATATCTTGAAAGCAGGCAACTGGAGGCAGACATGCCAAGAGTCAGCACTGAAAAACTTCCAAGTGTGTATCTATTACAGAAGATCAGGGAGCAATTAGACCAAACTATCAATTCTAAGTGTGTTAATAATACCAGATAAGTAGTCTGAACACAAAGGTGACAAAACCTACATCTCCTGTATATATATGAGCCCACGTACAGCTTTTCCAAGAAGACAGAAGAGAAGCTGGTGCCAAAAGGGAGCAGCCCTGAGAACGTTCTTCCCTGGCACTGTAGCCAAATGCCAGCCCTGCCCCTGCATCCCAGCACCAGCCCCGCCACCTGCCTGGCTTCACATACTCCCAAAAAGAAAGTTTGGTGAAGAAATTTCATAAGACTTTTTTTATTTTTTTTCCTACAGTAAGATCCTAACCAGCAGGTTCTTAATCAAACTTGAACAAATAAATTAAAAATATAACAAAGGCATAAAGAATGCATCAGCAGCTTATGATTTGTTTCAATATTTGCTTACCTTAGAAAATTGTCAGCATGGCCTTTGGCATAGAAAAGCTGCCCAAGGGGGGTAAATACCCATCAAAACAAGGAGCTGCAAGTTTACAGAAAAATTGAAGGCCATGGCAGAGCCTACTTAGCAAATTAGAAGAGACATGCCTCTAGCAGAGTTGTGGGACTCTTCAAAGCGAGGTATTTTGTCAATATTTTGCAGCACATACTTAGGAACTTTTGATAGGAACAAATGTGGGTAACTGTGGTGAGATGACAAATCAATTAGATTTCAATTGACTTAGGATAATGCAAAGCCTCATCTTAACCATAGTTCTTAACAGATACCTCCTTACTTTAAACAGGACACAAGGCTTCAGAAATATTAAATCTTGCAAATTCTAAGATTCTAAAATTACAAAAAATCTTTAAAACTTGAAATAACAGATTTCAGTTCTTAGGATGTTTTCTGCAAAGCTGCTTGTCCCAGTGGTCTCCAGAAGGTCCTGCAGAGTGCTACCAAGAGTGCTGGCAGCCTGCAGGTTTCTCTTGGCAAATGCAGAGGCAAGCTTTTCAGGATGCTCACAACACTGCTGCCAAGGACCAACTCATCTGCATGGAAAGGTGCTCTTACTAAAA
The DNA here is from genome assembly GCF_000747805.2 of Chaetura pelagica. Classification (NCBI taxonomy): domain Eukaryota; kingdom Metazoa; phylum Chordata; class Aves; order Apodiformes; family Apodidae; genus Chaetura; species Chaetura pelagica. Next base: position 36,178 of record NW_009953191.1, on the reverse strand, counting down.
AAATATAAAATCAAAGCTACAAGGGACAAAGCAGTGGAGGGGTTGGGAAGTGGTGCAAATTAGATCATGCCATCCCATTTACCCAGGCTTAGCATGGGAGCAAAACCCTACTGCTGTTGTACCCAACACTTGATGTGAATCCCATCATGTCCCAGATGAAGCAAAACTTTGCAACTGTATTGAATATAGTCACACATATACACATAAATACTCATATTTATTATCTCATATTCTTTAAAAAAACCTAATTTACTTGCAAATGAGCTAATCTCAGTTAAATGAGCTGCTGATGCATTGTTAAATTCTAGAAGAAGAATCACAGAAATAAATCTAATAAAGTATATCTCTATAGGCAGTTTGATTAAAGATGTAGCATTTTTGTTTCCTTTAAGAAGATTGACTGCAAGTAATAAAACCAAGTAGATGTTCTCCTTACTTGGTATTCTTTTTTTAATTTGAATTATATATGGTATTCTTATTAAATATATCAAGTACTTAAGTTATTTTACTGTGAACTATTCACTGCCTACACTTGGTGCAACTGCTGTAATCTGTGTGATACAGCAGAGGTGAAAACAGTATTTGGTATGTGTCTGCAAGGAACTCAGAAGGAAGAGGTGAAATGTGTGTTCCATATTGAATATTTTGTGTGCTTCTGTGAACTAACTCAATAGGACTAAGTGTCTAATAAGTGTTTGAAGGATTTCACCTTTGAAGTGTGGGGTTTATCCTACAGAGAAAATGGAGAAGATCAGTTCCACTGGTATCACAATATTCCCTTCATGTGCAACAGCATATTTAAAGCAATCCATCTTAATTAGCAACTTTCACCCACATACAGAAAAATGTGGCTATTTGTCTGATCTCAGTGGAATAAAAATGTTTCCTTTACACTGCAGGAAAGGATAAGTCCTTTATACTGGGCATACACCCCAATCATCACAAGACTTCAATCACAGAAGGGGGAAACCTCAAATCCTCCTCAGCTCTTCTTTCTATTGCTATCTATTAAAACCAACCTAGGACGGTTTGCTACAAAGCAAAGGTTGAAAGAGCTGTTCAGGCATCAGGTTCAGATCTTTTGTTATACTTGTTATCTACAGCAGAAACACAACCAGTAAGAAAAGGACTTGCACAGTAATTTCAGTTTTAAGTCAGTTTTTCAGGTAGGTTTTGGTTGTTAGTAATCAAGAAAAGGACGGTGAGACAATGTTGATGGAATTGAATATGCTGTGTCAATAGACAAATTTAACCCCATTTGATAAATGCACTTTGAAGGAGAAATATTTCAGCTACATTTCTTATTACATGGGATTTAAATGTTATTTGCATGAATCTGTCAAGAACTTGACAAAAGTCTGTTTTTATAGTCTTTTCTGATATATCTGCCCTAGCAGATGCTGATTCTTAAGTCATAGAAACATAGTGAATTTATGTACCAGCTTTTCAATGTTGTTGGTATGATTTAAAACCAGAGTGATATAATCCATAGGGAATTAGTTGGCATTGTCTCCTTGCTAAGTAAATACACATGCCCTACTATAAAAATATAAAACGCAGAGCACACCTTTGCTCATAGTATGAACTTGTAACAGTGCAGCACCACCATGGCCAGACCAGCATGACTATCTCCTTGCATGGAATAACTCTTGGTAAAAGCTTAGTGAAACCAAAACATGCAGGTTCTACAAAGGAACAAACTAACAATGGTAGCATGAAATAATGTGAAACATGCACGTAATATCCAATAGGCAGAAAAAAGACACCAATCAAAACCAGAGCTGGATCAAGATTGCTTATCTATGGGGGAAAAGTAAAAGTGACAAGGCAGAGAAAGACTACTTATGAAAATGACAGATTCCAATCTATAAAAGCAAGATACATAAGTACATAAGAAATCGGAAACAGTGTTAAAGGCAGACAAGTTTTGGAGATAATTGACTACTTGTCATGTATGATATACATGGCTGAAGTGACAGCAGAATAATTGTATATAGCAACAAAGATTGCAGATAGTCAAGGAAGACATAATACATAACATGTCCTAGAGATTGACCAAGCACCAAGGTAAGAGGAGATAAAGAGGTTTTTCTTCTTAAAAATGTCATCCCAGATGAACTTTGGAAAGAAGCATAATGAAGTACTGGAGGTTCCTTCCTGAACAAGACAACAGCAAGACTATTTTTCTGGCTAGTCTAGAAAAGGGCAGATCTGTTCCCTATTACCTTTCTGTGCAATATTTGTAAAAATAAAGAATAAAATGTGTAAATTATAATTGGCTGAAAAGTCATCAAGTCATCACCATCTTCTTACATATTGATAAGACTTCCCTTTTGGATTTTAAAATGAGGTCTCAGCTGATTCCATTGAAGATATTAACTGATTCCAGCAAAAATTTTGAGAATAATGAAGAGTAATTAACTCTTGATTAAGAGTTTATATACCTTAAAATTCCATAATCAGGTTTTGCTTCTCCCTATTGTTTGATTTATCAGTTAAATCTTCAAGTACTTAACTCAAAAAATGGATTTAGCCTTTCATATTTTTCAACATTTTAAATAATCCTCTTGGTTCTAATAATCATACTCTGTACTATTTCATTTTATCTCTTCCCTAAGACATCAAGATGAAATGCCCATGTGTGTCAGCTGAAAAGTAAATTCTGTATGATCTATTGGAGTCTACACAAACGCAGAACATCCCTTTACAATCATTTTAGACACTTTCTCAGCTCTCACAGTAGAGGAGGAAACAGTTGGAAACAGTCTGTTCTACAGGGTAACTTGGCCTGGTTATGTCAGAGATATGAAATAAGAGGATCTAGCTAGTTCATTAATTTTACCTATCGTTGGCTCAAGAGCAAGAGTAGCAGCTATGGAGAACACTGAACCAGCATATCATTCACTCCAAAGGAGAAAAAAATCAGTATCAGCTAGACACGTTATGAGAAGCTAAAAGCAACAATAAAATAAAGGAGATAAGTAGATTCGCATTTGCTTTAGGTATTATCAAGGTGAAAGGCTGGGGAAATATTTTAGAAGGTGCTGGGAAAACAGAAAACCTAACTTGCAATCAAGAGCAAGAAAACGTTATATTGATCTAACAGATCTGACAGTACATCTTGATTTGTTTCCTACATGTCTTTGTTAAAAAAGGAGTATGCAAGACAGAGGGGAATCTTCTTGGTGGTTCCAGCTGTCAAATCCTTAGCTTTTTTACAAATCCAAATTAACCTTGGAAAGATGTCCTGATTTTCCAGTAATATAAAGCTCTAGAACCCATCCATGTTACAAACAGATGATTGTCCATAGCTCACAGAAAATGTCTCAATATGTGCTTTTCTCTGTAGCTAAACAGTTCAAAAAGCTTAATTGAGTTTTCTGAAGAAACATCTACCATCACCTGCTTTTATTATGTGAAATAATTTACAGCAAGCACATACTCTGAAGAACTGTGCTCATAACAAACTGCTGCCTTCAGTATTTTTTGTCATTGCATTTTTAAGTGGGATTGAAAGAAGATATAAAATGAGACTCAACATGCTATAGGTTTGAATAGCCTCAAGGGTTTGATTGTTAGGATTTATGTTGTGGGCAGAGAGCAGAAGGTAACGTTCCAAGCTTGTAAAAACAATAAAAAGGAGGATTGCCCAATACATTAAAATAAGCCAGACCCTTCTCATAGTCCTGCCTATATTTTTTAAACTTAGGTGATATTTCAGTGGTAGAATTTTGTTTTGATGTAGCTGATTTTATTGACAAGAAAAATAAATACAGTTGAAGTATGCTACATAGTACAAAGTTCTCCTCTGCTTCCAAGACATCCTGGTATCAGGATGTGCCAGTGATTCTCATGTGAAATACATTGATCCTCCCCAGGGATATCAACATGTGCTGTTAAGCATTAACTATCACAAGAAACACAAGATAACTACAACACAAAGGACAGTAGTTTTCTAAACTTGTTTTCCACATGTGTCATTACAGCTTAAACTGAGCAAAAACATTTCTTGAAAACAGTGATTTCACTAGGAAAAAAAAAAAAAAGTTTTAAGCTACTTGGAGCTAGTTACATATTACAAGATTAAAATTCCACACAACTGGAAAACAAGAAGTGCGATTGCAGAATATCAGAGAAGTCAAAGTACAGTAGTTTGACATCTGAGATATGTTAAAGGAACTTACAATACAGCACAGTAACAAAGAACTAAATTTGCAGAACTGGAAATAAATTTTGCTCAAACTGCCTTTAGGAAAGGTGAGATGCAAGATTTGTGTTCAGCTTTCCCTCACAGGTTCCCCATCTGCTCCAAAAATTTAAATCTACACATTGTATGAAGTACCATGACAATATGCAGCTAAGTATCCTGGGGCATTAATCACAGAATGCCAGGTTGGAATGGACCTCAAGAATCATCTTGGTCCAATCTTTCTAGGTACTACTATAGTTTATATGAGGTGGCTCTGCACCCTGTCAAGCTGAGACTTAGAAATGTCCAATGTGAGGGAATCCACCACTTCCCTTGGGAGACTATTCCAATGTTTGATTGTTCTCAAGGTGAAAAATCAGTTGGAATCTCCACAGGAGCAACTTGTGCACATTGTCCCTGGTCTTTTCCATGTGACTCCTTATATGGAGTCTTCATCCTTTTGTAGCCACCCTTTAAGTACTGGAACATAGTAATAAGGTCTCCCCTAAGCCTTTTCTTCTCAGGCCTGAACAAACCCAGTTGTCTCAGCCTTTCCTCATATGGCAGGTTCTCCAGTCCTCTGATCATCCTTGTGGCCTCTCCAGCCTGCCTGCATCCTTTTAGGGTGGGCACTAGAACTGAACACAATACCCCAGATGTGGTCTGACAAGCACCGAATAGAGTGGGATGATGACTTCTTTATCTCTGCTGGTGATGCCCTTCTTCAAGATTCTGTTCTTCATTCTTCTGTTAAACATATTCACATTTGTAAGCGGTTCTTAAACGCTCCGTGAGACAGTAAGGAACATTTCAACGTAGTTAAATGTTAAACGACAATACTACAGCTTGCACTGAACTGTGTTTAAAATAAGGGGAACCCTCTAAAAGCCACAAAGACTATTGAAATACTATACTCTTTTTTCTTCCCTTCTAACACTATAGAAAAGAAATACCCACAGGTCTTCTGCCTCCAAAAAAGGTCCCTAAATGAGCCTTCATACAAATCACACCCCTTGAGATGTTTTATAATGAGACACAACTGAAAAATTATAGTATATAACAGCTTCTGAAATCTGGCCTTCAAGTCTACCTACAGTATCTAAAAAGTCAGTAAATGGTTTTGTGCAATTCAGAATATTCAAAACTGAAAACGTAGCCTGAAAATGTTAGATTAAGATGTTTTAGAAATCTGAGATGACAACAGCATTTGGATAAGATTCATCCTACACTGTTGCCACAGTAGAGTCTCTCACATTATATTACGAGCATTTCCCCTAATGAGCCCTTACCAGAGCAACCTTGTCACTGTAGAGCATAAGTGAATGAAGGTGCATGTGATTATCAGGAAGAACAATAGGATTTATTTAGACTTGAGCAAGGGCTGTCTTCCTGGAGCTCTGCAATCCCAGCTCTGGACAACCACCAGGGTGTAGTTAACAATTCCAGTGGTAGTGTCTAAGTTAGACAGGGTCATGGTCCAGGATTGCTCCCGGGCAGGGTGCATAATTAGTACCATGAGCCAAACAGCTTTTTTTTTTTTTTTTTCCAACCTGTATACACCTCACCACAGGATACTTATGTTGGGATAAGGCTTGCATGTTCTTACATGAAAAAAATAATTTTTCATCAGGATAAGCTCTGAACAGAGTCCCATACAGCACATACATACAGCTTTATTTTGATTGCTGTGATGGCAAAGCAGTAATATCCTGATAATACATTCTGTTGCTTTAAATAGATTTAAAAAAAAATAAAAATCTCATTTAAATACACTCATGTTACTACATAAATACCCATGGTCTGAGTCTTAGGATTTTGTTCTCAGACATTTCCTTTTTGTTTAGATTAATCATGACAGCTTTTCTGCTTCTCCCAATGTTTAAAAGTACACTAGAGAAATCAGAAATGTGCACTCAATTTACATCAAAGAAATATGGTATGTAGTTACTGAGAACTTACTAGACCCTATGGAAGAGCTGCACAAACAGCTGTCCCTCAGATTTGCAAAACAAACAGACCTAAGCAAATAGAAGCTATACAAGTCTCCACAGATCTCATGCCTTGCCTGAAGTTATCATATCTATTCCCTGATGTCTCTGATCCAGGGACTGTGTGTGACAAATCCATGTTGTCATCACATTGTTTGAAACAAAAACAGGCTTAGTTATTATTTCCTATCTTATTCTGATCTGACAAGCCCTAAGCCAAGGTACTTATGCCCACAGAACTACAGAAGTGCTCAAAGACAGCTGTGCACCAACTTACACAGCTCCATTTCTAAATTTAAGCCTTCAAGCTTACTCCTAGCAATGCAATTCAGACTTTCAAAACTTACTTTATAGTTGTGTAACTTCTTGTACTACAGCTATACATAATTCCTGAGTTTTAACAACAGTTTTGCTCACCTCTACCTGTCACAGCTCTCAAGAGGCCATTCCACGTCCTGAATTTTTGAATTACTCACTAACACCAGAGTCCTGTTTCAATGTGTTGAGCGGATATGGAATGGAGGTCTTGTACTTAAACCACATAAATCAATGGAGCATTTCAAAAAGGTAACATGAAAGATTTATTATCCTATTTGCAGGGTTCACATATATTGCTTCCTAACAATAGCTTAACAGCAGTGTATAACATACAGCTCTGGAAATAATTCATCATATTCTGAGAGGAATTTAGTTTGCATTCCAGAGTAACTACAATCTCAAGCTTGACTTCATAATGAAGTCTGAACCCCACCCTGCTCTGAAACCTTGCTTCCCATTTTTAACCTTTCATTCCATACTCTCTCCTCTGGGCTCAACAAATGCTTCAGCCAGCAGCTCCCAGAAAGCTGTCACCAACATCATGGTTGACAAGCCACTGGGACCAAGAGCATCCAAAATGAATTGACATCCAAGATCCTACTTGTGTTAATAGCTGTTGATGTCTCTCAACAAGGCTTTCCTAGTGACCAATATTATTTGCCTCTGTTCAGGCAGGCTCTCCATCCAAACAAGCAGCTCCTTGTGATCCTTTGCATTAAAAGGGCAGCAGCTATTATTTTCCTATGACTGCCTAAACTGAAAGCAACACAACATGCTAGCACAGAAGTGGTAGCAATCATCCAACATACAACCCCACAGTACTAAGGATCTATCCATCATTCAAAAATCAATTCAAGAGATAGACCTGCTTTTAAATGAGGTACAAAAGCCACACATGAGCTGCATTAAAGTTTTAAGTAAACAGCTGAAAAGCACTGGATTCTATAAAGCACTTGTTTTGTGTTTGGTTGTTGTTTTTTTTTAATAGCTATACTTTTTCTGTTTTTGTTTTAATCAGAGATTAACTTAACCCCAATTACAAACATATCACCTTTCAAAATCACAACCTGTTAGATGCATTTTAGTTTAAAACTCAAGCAAAGAATACTGTCTCTACTCACAGCCTTGAAGGCTTCCTCAACTCTTTTTTTTTTTTTCTTTTTTTTTTGCCAGCCTACTGTGCTAGGCACAATAGGTATTATTCCCTTTCTAATGCAAGAAAAATGAATTGAGGAAGTAAAAATCTACCCAGATCAAACAACTAGAATATAGTTAAATGAAGAAATTGAGAGATTTATACTCTCAGGAACTATCTGCTGATAGAGAACATAAAGAGAATAAAGACTGAATCACTGCACAACCTGGGTGTTTTTTCCGTTTAAGTGAACACTGACCAGGGACTGCAGCCTAAACAGCAATGAATAAAAGTTAACACTGGAATTAAGTCTTCAAACACATATCTACACTTTTCATAGATGCTAGTCTTTAATTTCTCTGATAATACTATACTGCTAATACTGTTATAAAAAGATGCTGCAGTTAAGGTCAGCTTACCTCCTTGATTTTTCAGGCACACAAAATTAAGTGTGTTGGCCAATACATAAAGGCCAAAAAATATGACACTTTTCCATATGTTGTTACTTTTAGCCGGCAACATATAATTTCTGGCTGGAAAATATATTTGTCATGGTGTGTTCAGTACTCCTGTTCAACAAAACTCTCCCCTATAAATCTGTTCCAGTACATGACTAGTGGAAGCACTTCATTACAATACTTCATGCTACCCATATTTTATGGCAATGTATTCTCATGTCAAAAACAGGGAAGATGCACAGCTTGAACTCAAACAGCATCCATCAATACAGCATCTAGGTTAGAAATGTAATTTATTTTGTGCATCTACTGAACACTGATGGGAAAAGGGTTCAGCTGTGCAAATAAGGCATTTTGTTGCCCATAAGAAAACAGAATAACACTTGAGCATAATTGAAAACTATGTATCCCTTTGCTAGGACAATGAATGGACTTCTAGTCCACTGAAAGAATGGAAGATTTGCACTAGTCCTGCTTCCTCTCTAAGTCTGTGAAAATATAAGCTACCATAACTAAGCTACAAGATGCACAGATTGGTTGCTAAAATATGCTCCAAATAGATCTTAATCTGGTAAGAATCATCAGTTTTCAGGAAACACATGGGGACTAGTGTACTACATCATGCAAACAGACCCCTGTAACTGAGAGTATACCCAAATTTCTGTCACAAGTTCAGGTTGTTGCCAACACAAATATACAAAAGAATCCACCTTGGATTCCAAAGTAGTTAAATGCTTCTTTCTACACAGATCATGTTTTTCCTTCAGTGGTGGGGGAGCAAAACACTGCAAACTGCTGGGCCTTCTCTAAAGGGGTGACCCAACAGTTGAGTGCACCTCTCATAACTACACTGTACTACTGTGCTCTCCTGGACACACACTCTTCTAGCCTGTCCCTCCTGCCAGGTGAAGAGGAAGCTGAGCTTCCAGGGAGGGTTACTGCTTGTTTCCTTCTGTTGGATTACTTCTGTTTTATTTGCAATGTCTGAATAAAACAAGAATAGATGAAAGCCACTGCAGTGTATCCAAGTTCACCTCATTACAAGCTTTGAGCTGACAATAGCTTCTCCCCTCCTCTTTCAATTGAGCCTTAATTGACCAATGCATTTCCATGACAGCATGTGTTAGAGAGAGAAGAAAACTTGAGGTACCAGGACAAATCCCCACATATCAGGACAATATGGTCAACAGTCACATCAGATAAATACTGTAAAAACAACAACAAAGCCATCTGCTGCTTTCATGAAAACCTATTATTAAAGCAAACAATATTCCACGGAATATCCCACTTGGGAACTAGTAGAGTCTCTCTACTCAAGTAAACACAGTGTTACTCAGGCTCACCTGAGCCTTGGGATTGGCAGCTAGAAAAGTGTTCCTGTGTTTCCACTTTATCTTGTACAGTGGCACCTTAAAACTGACAAAATAACCATTAATTCTATTGTTCTAACTACCTGAGGACAATACACATAAAATATGCACAACAGAAATATGTTAAATAACAGAAAAGCTCAGAAGCGTAAATCAAGAAAGCCAAGTTTGAGGCACAGAGGTTAAGATGACCAGGAAATTAACTAAGATGTAAATGAACGCCAAGAATTTTACTCCCCAGTAATAAAAAAAAAATTGGTTCCACTCAGCAGATATTATTTCAGAACACTGAAAAGCTCCCAAGATTTAGAGTAACCCCCTAAATTCACATTTGAGCACTAATTATTTCCTTTATTATTCAATTTTCCTGTTTTTTTTTCAGTAAGATTTTTCATAAACTTAACCTTAAAAATTAAGATTTAAGATTAAAAACTCAAGAAAAAAATTGCTTCAGGAAAGGATGTTTTGCATCACATGGATGTGTGTCAACTCGTCCCTGTATCCTACACTTGCTCTGAACCCAGATCACATAGGAAATGACTGTAATCTGTCTTCCTTTTTAACTGGACAATCACTGTATGAGCCAATTTTATACTTTTAATTGTCTGTAGTGACTCATCTACCATAGCTTTCTGCTGCAGTAATATATAAATGCACCTATCAAGTAAAGCTGCAGCTGCTGGCATACATACATTTTCCCAGAGCTCAAATACTTCTTGTGAGTAATAAAACCAAATAAAAGGTTGAAACTGGAAAAGGGAAAACTTATCATGGATACTGTACCAATCCATGCTTATGGAAATGTTAAGCAAGTATTCCCTACTGAGGCAAGACATACTAACTGAAGTAATTCAAAAGTTTGTTGGAGATTATAAACAGTTACTAAGTTTTATACTTGAAATTTCTTGGTTTTCTCCATTCAACCATACTTTCCTTCTAGTAGCTAACAAGCACCTAGTTCTCATGATACCTAACACTAATGAAGGTTTTTGGTTTTTGTTTGTTGTTTTTTTTTCCCTGGGCTTGAGCCCTGAAATGTGCTTTATCTTGTTAGTTCAGTAAAACAAAGGCAGTTAATATACTGTGCTCTCCAATTTTTCATCTTCTCCAGAATAGTGCCTCCTCCCCACAAAAAAACCCTGTTGCTTATTCGGTTGTACTTAAGGAAAGCTCCAGATCATCCCTGAATAAACCATACACAATTTCCATGGTAGCAACAGCTGTCACTACAAATAAACTAATTCTACACCTTGACTCTCATGATATTTCAAGCAGATTAGCAATGAAATTCACTACTCTTTTCTACATTAAAGTGATCATTAGTAACACAAAAAATACTTCTCTTGAATTTTCCAGGAGGTAGCAGCAATTAAGCTGTACACTAATTATTGTACATCATCACATCCTTTTTGCAGTGAGTCCTTTATTTAAGTAATATTGCTCCTGTCCTCATTATCTTTGTACTTAGCTAGAGTGGAAGTGTTTCCCCAACCATTTTCTTCCTGCAGCAGTTCTACAAAGAATAAATGAAATGAACACCTCCTAAACTGAATCCAAGCACTGAAAATTGCATAGAGGACCTTGGGATTCTCACCTCTCCTTCACTTCAAGCACTGGCAATGATCAACACCAGCATGGTTAAATGCTCCAGTAGCAGCTGACAGCACTCAGACCATGATCTCCAGTATTTCCTAATTTCACAATTACCCATGCAAACAGAGTAACAGCTTCACTTATGCTTCCTTCCGAGTCTGACATGCCATGAAATTCAGAAAAAAATCCCACATTTTTTTCCTTTTGATTTTAAAAATACTTTTTAACAGACACGTTACCAAATATTAATCAATTTCTTTCAAACCACTTATTTTTTTATTTAGGCCTTAACTTCCCAATCTTCTTTGGGCTACACTTTTCTAAATTGATATGACTCACCAGTGGGCTACAAATCAGTGATAGACAAAAATTTCCTTTGGCTCAACCTGAAATTTACTGCTTTGTCTCCAGGAAATCTTAAAACCTTGCATGATAAATGGTCCATGACTTAATGACATTTTAGCATACCACAAGGGTCAAAGCTGAAAGTTTTAAGTATTGCTGAGACAGCCCATGGTTGCATTAAAGACTTTGCAATTCAGAGCTGTAAACTACAGTTTACTCATTTCTCAGTCGTAAGCTAAGAACTGATGTCTGAGCTCTGGTGTAAAACTCTCATGCTAATAATTTTCATTTTATAGTCTGAGCTGTTTATCTGTTGCTTACATGTAAAACTGCAATCAAATCCATTTCAGAAAGGTCAAAGAAATTGAATAAGATACGGGTGAGCATTCTGCATTTTAAGATGAGTTTGAAAAATCAGCATATTTTCTGGTGAAGTTGAAACCATTTCAGCCTCTCCAAAGGAGTGCGTTTTGCTTTGCTTTGAGACCAATAATTCAATTTCCATTTGAGCAAACCTCAAAATACAGAAATATTTAACTACAAAGAACACTCATGGCACTGTGATCCTGCTAGCTACCTACAAATTACTTTGTAGAAGCAGAAAATATACAACTGGTTTGGGAGCTGTGCACACTATTTGGCATTCTCGTACTGCAAGTGGTTAAAAAACTAAATCTCTACCCAAGCCTACCACCTTGGCTGGCTTTTAAAACTTTTAACACAGCCACCATTCAGATTCTGTGATAAGACAAACCTACTAATACTCCACAGCTAGTACACATGATCCTGGTAATTGCTTCCCACTTCTGTTTCACAACAGCAATGCTGAGCACAGGGTTACAGCGCAGATAAAAAGGCTGTAAGATAATAATGGATTTTGATTATGGCATAGGAAACACACAATTCACTTCACTTTTCTGTCTCAATTGTCTGGACAACTTATTTAGTATCTTCGTATTTCAGATCCCACATATCTCGAAGTCTTTTTGTGTATAAGATGCATGCTGTGAAGACTGAGAGAACAGCAGAAGAGAAGCTAGCTCTTGTTGGCAACAATCTTAAATAAGAATTATTTATCAAATACATTGATATTTAACACTGTTAACATTCTAAAGTTCTGAAAAGAAATTACATATACATAATAATGTCCAAGCTTCCATTTCTCTTTGATTAAGATAGAGCAGATGTTACAGAGAAAAAAAGATGAGTAAAGATTTGTGCATTATTTTGCTTTATATATATCTTAACAATCTTTTGTGATTTATAAGGCCGAGGACAGTCACTAGGTCTTTGCAAATCCTTGTGGATATAATATACCTGAAGAAGTCAAATCTTTACTAACTTCAAAATGGTCTAACAGAATTAAACTGTGATCCAGTTCATGTAAGATGCACGAGATTTAGAAAATTTCCTCTATGAAAATTATTCATAAAAGACTTAGATTTAACATTCAACTCCATAAAATTACAAACTCTGCACTTAGTGTGGAGATCTAAGACTTATTGTCACAATATTTTGTTTAAAGCAATCTTACACTGAAATGTGACTTTACAACAAAATCTATTAATTTTATCAATTAGAAGACTGTATCTATTTCAAGAAATTAAAACTTGGTACGCATCAGTTTAGTAGCAAGTTAAATGTGTGCAACATGCTAATGCATATGAGACCATTACCTTTGATATTTCCAAAAGGCATTTCTGATACAGAATGCATAGCATTTATCAGCTGAAAGAAGTCTGATTTTCCAAGATTTCATCACACATGTGGAGGAACACACTCCAGCATCTATCAACCCACTCATCCAAAATTATCCATTGTGTTTTTATAAATTTTGAGTCACCTTTTGGCATGTTATATTTCTTGTAGTTATGGAGCTCTCTGTAAAAGACAGCTAAAATATCCACTCAGTCTTAGCTGAAAGACAGCTGGACACATTCTCCCTTCCCCACACAGACCACATCTGACACAAGCATGGCCCTTGTTTGGTTGAAGCCATGATTTCCTGTCATAAAAAAGTAGGAACGTGAAGAGAAGAAAACTTAAAAATTTATGAAAAGCATGAAAAACATGAGCCAGGAAGTGTCCGTTAAAATATGCCTGAAAAATCAGTAATAAAAATGGAGACAAGATGAGAAAGTACCCAGAACTAAGTACGGAAGAGACATTTTCCCAATCTTATGTCAGCAACGAGAAAAGTATAAAATCGTTAGGCATAGAATGTGACAAAGCATATGCTCAACCTGTAGGAGGCATTAAACATGAAAAAAATCCAAATTCATCAATTGTATATGGAGATCACCTGCTATTTAGAGAACTATAATACTAGAATTCAAGTGTGTGTGTGTGTGTGTTTATAAACACTTGTTTAAACTCTGCTGAATCTGCCAAAGAACACAGCTTCAAGTAAATAATGGAGAAAAAAAATTGAAAAAAACACATCTTGTGAATCAAGGCAGTAAAATAAAAATTTTTAGTCTTGCAAAGAGGCAAGCTAGTGTTTAATAACACTAAACAGACCTAAGCTGTCTGTAGGAGACAACACTTACTGAGCACTTGGACAATTCTGGCTGCATTTTTAGTTGCTGAGACACTTCTCAAAGGCTGTCATAGATCATACACTTCTGTTCATCATGTTGTTGCAATGAAAAAAAAAAAAGGTTAATTACCTCAGTCTGGAAAGGGTATCAATGTACAAACAGAAAAAGGTTGTTATCTACATCCCTAAGGAAGGATGGGCAGCCATGGCAGCCACGTGTAATGCTGAGAGAAATCTGCAGTGAAGAAATCAGGTCTGGGACAATAGGGCAAAGGTGGAGCTATAAATTTAGTTCTGCCCAGAAACCAGAAGTATAGGACAGACAGAAAAACAGGTCTGAATACTAAAGACGCTGTGGTAAATGAGGACCACCAGACAGGAAGATTACTAAAAATAGCTCTTGGTGTTATCTTCTGAAAACAGTTTCTAATTTAATCATTACTATAATTGAATAAAATCTAGAAGCTTTTCTGATTGAACATCACAAGAGACAAATTAACAGCAACACTGATGAATAATAAAATTACCGTTAACTCAGAAATCAAAAATCACAAAAGATCTGGGGATCATCATAGAGCTTTCCCAAATTTCTGCCACCAATTGTCTCTACAATTCTTTCACTTACGGCTTTTGCTGCAAAAAGGCTGAGAGATGCAATAAAACATTATGAAATTCAAGGAACTCTTAGAAGCAGCTCATTTTGCATTATCTCGATCGTAACATGCTGGGAAAGCAGACCATTAATACTCTGCAAATAGGACTGGGTGCTGTTTTATTACAGGATGGTGTTCTAATTGTCCTTGCTGCTACAGCAATCATTCATACTGGAAAGCACTTAGCCCAAGACAAAATAAGAGGCAGTTGCTACACTAAAAGCTGTGAAAGGTTTCTCTAATATGTTTCTTTTAAACAAAGTACTTTGAGAAACTAATGTGAAGCAGATGTTTCTGAATTACCCCAGAGAATATAAAAAGGCCTATTTCATCATGATGTGGAATAAGATATTACCTAAGGCAAACGCTGGTAATAAAATTTCCCCCCAGGATTCCTGTTGATATTAGGGATATTATCTTACACTAAATATAACAAGAGCTTAATTTTCATAAACAAAGAAAGTACACAAATTTGCTAGAAGGCAATAGCAAAGACATTAAAGCAACTCTGAAAAATCAACAGGTTTCCTGCACAGTTTGCAAGTTGCAATGGTTTCCAAAACTCTTCTGAACAATTTCCTCAACTCTAACAAGTCCAAAACTCAAAATCTATTCCAAAACTTCATTGTCTAAGAAACAGAGATTGCTTGGATCCTAATAATTTCAAGGAAAGTCCCATAAATGTCACAACTTCTTCGATATATTCCTCAAGTCTCTAACTTCCCTGTGCTATGATTAAAACTGGTAAATTATTTAGTAAAAAACCAAAGCTATTTGAGGCTTGTGGGAAATCTAATAAGAAGTCCTGGTATGAAGAGGTTGATGTGGATGCTAAGAGGACCACAGAACAACAAATTCTGAGTCAGCAGGAGGCTGAGGTGGTTGTACATGAACACTTCTACTAAAGTGCTAATTTTTAGTTAAAACATGGTAGTTTCAGGTGAGGGTACAGCGAAGACAGCCACTTCCACTGTAACAGCTCCAATAAATGAATTTGAGAGTTCTGTGTAGGAGAAACTAATCCTCCCTTCTAGCTTGGGTAGCCAAGGAGCCAGGCCTTCCCCAGAAGCAGGCTGAGGAAGGTAGGCATTTCATTCATCGTCATTTACAGCCAGAGACATGAGCACCACAGCACTCAGAGCACTGCTCAGACACAAGTGGGCCAGTCTAAGAACTGGGAAGTCACAATCAGTACCAGAGAAACAATTACTTCACACTTCTTTATGTTGAGCACATCTGATTCAGCAGACAACCAGAACAAGTAATTATCCTTTAAAGAGGCACAAGGCATAGCAATGAATGAACATATATAGTCCAACTAAATTAGCTACAACAGTTTTTATTTTATACTCAAGAACCTGCAAACAACTGACAACCTTTTTGCAGTGTCACAGAGGGCACTGCTTCTCATGAAGCTGGGATTCTACATGTTACGCAGGTCCAAAATCAGGAAGTAGATTTGGACCAGAGAGCTTCAATATAGGCTCACTGAAAGTAGTCCCTGCAATCCACTAAGCTGTTGTTTGGAAAATACAAACACTTCATGATCTGCAAGCCTACCCATGAACCACAGAGCCTAACACCCATCAATACATCCTTTGTAAAGGAGACATACACATATAGTGATGATTTCTCCTGGGCATCAGACCCCTGACCTACTTTCACACCTCACTTGTTAGTTTATTCTTCCAGTTATTTGCTAAGATAAGTGATAATACAAACTGAGGATTCTGATCCTCAAATCCATCCAAGTAAGTGGAAGCATTTTGAGTCCACAGAACACGTCCCGGGGGGGACATATAAAACCCTAATACAAGAACTAGAACAGAAAACACTTTCCCTCTGGGTTTTTTTGTAAATAATGGAGTGGGGTTTTTTTGGTTGTTGTTTTTTGGTTGTGGTTTTTTTTTTTTAATAGTTACTGCTAATATGGCTTAAATACTTCAATGCTCTAAGTCTGTAAGATAAGATAAAGCAGCAGCAGGTATAAGGTAATGTGAACATGGATGAAAAATAAACTGTTGTCACATAACTATTGATGATGTAATGTTGTTATACAATTTCAGGGATACTAATGCAACACAGAAGAATGCTGCAGAAATGTTTGTATGAAGACACATTTGTTTAAATTTTTATCTTATTTGAAACAAAAAATATAATTTTTCTTTTAGACATTTTTTTCAGCTAAAAATAATAAAAAATATAAATTTCCATTCTTAGATTCAGGGCTACACATTTTTGAACAAACATGTCTGAATTTTAATCTGAATATTTCAATGTAATGAGAAAAGCATTAAAAATCTGGGGAACAAATACAACCATATCAGAACACATGGTATCAAGAGA
Source organism: Chaetura pelagica (assembly GCF_000747805.2). Lineage (NCBI taxonomy): Eukaryota > Metazoa > Chordata > Aves > Apodiformes > Apodidae > Chaetura > Chaetura pelagica. The sequence goes on along the minus strand of NW_009953191.1, from coordinate 19,244 downwards.
GTATTCATTATGTTGCAGTGAGAAATTAATGAATGAGTTGGCGTTAAACTGAATAAGCTATAAGCTTTCTTTTAAGGATGAAGTTAAGTTTATTACAACATAGTCTACAATCCTTTTTCTTGCATACACATATGTTGCTGAGGATCCAACAGAACTTTGAGAAATACTGATTGAGTAAAAATTGCTTATATTTTTAATCATCATCTACCTCTCGCACAGTTTATAAAGTACCTGGATTTTTTCTTTTCCCCAGACCTATTTTTTGAAATGTCATGATCCTTTAAATCATTCTTTCTATTGTATCCAAAGGTTTTTAAAATATGCCCATGCAGACACAAAGGCACTTTTTTGCCCTTCCTTTTGAGCTCTCAGCAAAAACCATTATCTCACTGGAATCAAGGACATCTTTTTACAGCCATCAAGTGACTGACTTTTTACATCCAGTTGCTTGATTATTTTCAGTAGGAATGATCAGTTGATATAAATAGAGATATTTGTGTCTTTATTTCTTTCAAATAAAGCTGAATATATATCATCCATAGTCTTGTGAAAAACTAGAAACATTAATTGATATGGTTGAACAAAACTTCAACTTTAGAATTTCAAAATACTCCAGAAAAAGCACACACATTCAGATTACCTTAGGAACTGCTATCCTAGCTCAAAAACAGATGCTAAATTAAGAGAACACTAATTACAGAATAAAGGCCCAATATATCAGATTTTATGCTCTGGCACTGTTGTTATTGACATTTCTGTTAGTTTATGAGAGAAGAGTTAAGTCCTAGCAAGCAAATAATGTTTTGTACATCACATTCTGGCCCTGCATGGTTGAACTTAACACCTTACTGCCATTCACTAGTAACAAAATAAAAAATTGATGACCTATTTGTCCACTCATTGTTTATTACTATATTCAGTATAGTTCCCATGAATGGTCACACAGTTACAAAAGCAGAGACACTTATAATTAGTGTATTATGAAATGCTACTTTCAAATAATGAGCTAAGTGAATAACAGCTCTCAGTCCAGGTGTTGACATCTTGCTCAAGTGTCACTTTATGAACCATTATCTCAAAGGTTAACAAGAACTGGGAAGCAAGAGTAAAGAAGGGCAACTACTTAAAACTGTTTCATAAGAAAAAAACAAAACCAAAAACAAACAAGAGAGTCAAAAAGATAAATTCTTACAATTCTTTTTTAGAAAAAACCTTTCCTGTGGCCCACATAGGTTCGCATTGTTTTGCCACTCTTTCTGCTATAAAAAATGATGTCACTATCAGATTTACTAATCCCTCATACAGACACTACAGTCTCTTCCATTCCAAATTCAACCTAAGGATTTCCCACAACTGCATGTCAGACAGTAGCTAACTCACAATTAATTAGGCAACATACATTACAAATTAAACCCACAGAATTTTAGGGAAAAAAAACAGCTAACAAATATTAGACAAGAAGCTATAGTAATTTCAGTAGCAGCTCACATCTTCTGTCTTTACATTAATTTATTTTCTGGAAAGCAGCATCTTTAAAAGTATAGTTACACTGTGATAATCCAATATATAGAGGAAAAACAATTATTAAGACAGATCACACCTTTCCATCCCACAGATTCCTCAGCTACTTGATAAAACAACAGATACACCACTTGACTGCAATGTATTTTCTTACCTAGAAACTGCACAGTGCAAAACAGTAGAATAACAAAAAGAGATTCTGGCAGAGGATGTACAAAGCCTGTGTTTACACACAGCAGGACTGTTTGGACTCAGGGGTCTCTAACAAAAAAAAAAAAAAAAAAAAAACCACTGAAAAAAGGCTGTTCTCCTTTAATTTCTCTATGCAGCCTTGTACTGAAAAATTAGTTTTTCACATAACTTCTGTGCAAGATTACGATTAAAAAAGGATTCTAGAACTTTTTTGCAACAATTGTTTTGCCAGGCCACCTTTGTCTGCTGTCCATGGTAACACCTGATCTTTCCCCATTTTTCTGTCAGGATGCAGATGGCCAGAGGGATCATTTGTTATGATTCAGTGACATTGCCAACAGGCACAAGCCCCTCAGATCAGTCTCTGTGCTGTTCCCAGCAGTCTGCTTCTTGGGCTGAACCTGTCAAGTGCTGGCACCTGGGGTCCTACCAGACATCTGTTTAAATAAAGAGCCCCAAATTCATGCTGATTAATTGCCTTTTCCTGTGCATAAACAGGAGTGTCATGAGTTAATCAAGGTACATACTCAATTAATCTAACTGGTGTCAGGTGCACTACTTACATCAGATGCAAGGAGAGAGAAATGCTTCGCTGCTTTAAGACACAAACAATGCTACATGCAGCTTCATCTAAGTACCTGTTGAGATAAACATGGGGCAAAAAGTCTACACACACTTTTAAGAACCACAAAATTAAATAGTTAAAGTACCTATATTATTCTATCAGTGACTTAAAAACTTTTAAAATTAATTTGACTCATCATAAAAACCTGTATTACAAACAGAAAATTCTAGTTGGCTTCCTGCTTAACATTTCTAAATATTTTTTTTTTTTATTTTTTTTTATGTGCATAACTGGAAAACTGAAACTAGTAACTTCAGTGTATTAGCTTTGAAGAATTAATACAGTAGTGACAACTGAACTGTTATCTTCTATGAATATTCATGACCTGAACTATTGGGTAGCTCCCAGGCAAGCACATCCTCTGATTACTGGTACTGACCCAGCAAGTCACGCAACAGTTTCAGCCCTACAAGTTTTGCCACTGATGCATTTGCACAGTCCCTTTGCTGCCCAGGCTTTCCTTCCCACAGCATCTCCAGTACTAATACTGAATGATACCTATTTCACTCACTCAAAAAACATTCTATCCTATTCTACACTGAAGCGTGTCATAACTATTTGCTCAAGATCATCTCTCTTCAGTCTGAGCAATAAAAACAGACTTCTTTTATATATATGTATACCAGCAATAAATCTACAGTGTTTCTCCAGAAAGCTAATAATTTAAAAATATTTTTCAGAGACTTTCATGAAGCATATAAGAAAAGATCAGAAATATAATATAAATTGAGCATCCAGGGACCCATGTCACATTCACATAAATAAAATCAGTTTTTAAACCTGATCTACTTTTTGTACAAAAAGACTTAATTCAGGACTGGAAGCTCATACAGACATTTGCAGATAGGACAGCTATGAACGTCAGACCAAATAAAGTTAGTTTCATAAATAAAAGTTGAATTTTAAGAGCTAGAATAGAAGAGCTTATGAGGTTTATATGTGAGTTTTAGAAGGCGGCATTGTACATTGTTTCAGGACCACTAGGCTAGATTACAGGACTGCAGGTCATCATTTCTACAGCCTCATGTTGCAAACCAGAAGATTATCACTGTCATGTCTACTTGAAAAAAATATTATAAATCTAGAAAATAAAGGGCTCAAACCAGATTCTTCAACCTGGAATGCTACCAGTTTCATATCTCTGTAGTCATAAAGGTTTTCAGAAAGAAATGCAGGAACATTTTTTATAGTCTTGTGTGCTCTTTAATACAGAGGTTGCTGTGGCAATCTTTTGCATGGTATTTCTTGGCTGCAACTGGAGATTATATTTTGTGAAAACATTTTCAAGCTATTGGGTGGCTAATCCAGCTTTTTCTGGGAGTCATTGAAGAAGCCCTGATGAAACCACACATTTTTAACTGGTTTATTCAGATCCAGACAGTTGTGATGACCACAGCCTCCACTTCAGACATACAAGATGCTGCTGCAGAACCTTTATCATCGGTTTCTTTAAGTCTTTGAAACCCTCTATAGTCTCAATTGCTGTTTGACAGCAAGGTTCGCAAGGATAAACAAAGGTATTGCTCTGAGTACATCAGTTTATGTACTTAAATGCTCTGCCATTAGCATTTCTTACTTAAGAATTAAGAACTTAGGAACTTGATATCATCACCTTTTCATCCTTCTCCCACTCTGCCTTGACTTTTCTGGAGATCACTCCATCTCTGTAAAAGATAACAAACCTCCCTTTAGAGCCTAACTTTACATGGGTGAACACACCACTAGGGGCATCTTTACAGAAAATAATTGCTTACCTGACCTTCTCTCAGCATTACTGAACTGACTGAGGCAGCAATTACAGCACAGCACTGGTGGCTCCACGGAAAGAGCCTCACAGCTACATTTACAGCTCATTCCAAAACCTAGGCAGTCCACTGCACGTTATCAGGCACCCTGAACAGCCCCTTTATCTATTCATTAAGAACATCCAGACACTGACATGGACTACTCCAATCGGGAGGAAATCTGGAAATCTACTACAATCACCCTCATTAAAAAAAAAAAAAAAAAAAAAAAAGTCTATTTTCAATTACAAAGTTGCCACCAAAATGGGAATCTTTCAGAAGGGTATTTTTAGAGAAGCAAAATTAATCCATTAAATTGGATAATATGGATTATTTTCCCTCCTGAAATTTATACATAAAATAGCATTTGGAGGTTTTGTATTCTGCTCTACTTTCTTACTTTTGTCTCATATTTTTTCTCATTACATAATGGCTTAAAGAAAAATTGCTTCCAGAAAGTTCACTTACATTTTTCTACATATCTTCTGCACATGTTACAGCAGCTTATGATAAAATTTACTTTCTGTAATTTCTGTCTACTAAACAAGAAACTAAAGCATATTACAGTATTGTCATCTTTCCAACAACTAGCAGCAACTGTTGAACCATCCTTGTGAAAACTAGTGTCAATATAAAGACACTTAAAAGCAATTAAGCAATATCATTATGTTCCCCTTTAACAGCAGCAAAGAATTTGCTGTTCTTTTAATCACACACCACCTGTTTTAAGTTCCTATTTTAAAATAGTTCTTATATGTAAAGCCTGTTAAAGTCAGTCTCTTGCTCCTAGTGTTCTTAGCATCTTCCAAATGATCAGCTATAGGTCTATATTTCTAACATACGTATATGCAAATAAATACTTTCTCTACAACATTTTTTGTGACATCATCTCATATACCTCAAAGACTCCAAAGACATTTATTGCCCCTTCTTAAATAAGAGTTGTGTCCACCATTCTCCCACTTTGTAAGGCAGATGCCTGTCTCTTCCATTACTATTTTTTCTTTCCACTTTCCACCAGCTACAAACATCTCTCCTTCTGCCTCCCTTCTGTATTAGCTTCCCATAGCTGCTACTCCTCTGGTCTTTCCAATTATAAATATATCAGCCTCCTCTCTCCCAGAAACAGAGACACCTTACTACTGCCATAGCCCAAGCCTCTCTTGATTCCAAATCATTCTAAATCCTTCTCCTTAAAAAAAGCTGGTATCTTTGAGGGAGGTCCTGCCCTTAAATATTTGTGCTTTGATTTTATCCAACTGGAGGAACTGACAATTGCTTGAGCTAGAAATTACACAGGTAGAAGAGCATATCTGCTTCAAGGTCCATTTTGTATTAAATCTGTTATCCCCTTATCTTTTACAAAGCCTAGAAGTGGACAACAACCTTGTTCAACCCACAGCTCAGTTTCAAAAGGTAACCCACAAATAGGTCAAAGGAAAGCTGTTACTAGTCCATTAGTGATCTGCATCCACATTTGGTCTCCTTCACATTAAAGAAGGGCAGGCACCACATCACATCCAAAGTGGATGACAAAGGGACAAAGGAAACATTGCAGCGACATGCTATGTTTAAGTTCCAACAAGGAAATACAAAGAGGGAGAAATAAAAAAGCAGGTTCCATTGCCAGTGAGAAAGACAAAAGCACATTTCTCTCTATCTGTCGTACTCCAAGGAGATCCCCATCTTTCTCAAAAAGCAAGTCACATTAAACAGCGTTCTCCCATCCTTATCTTCTTTCTTCAGTTGAAATCAGACTGAATTTGCCTTCACACCCAACTACCCCCAGGAGAGATCTTGATTTCTGAGCTCCTAAGAAACCCACTGAAGGGTGTACTTTGTCGACAGAGGCTACACACACTGTACTTGATGCACATGGAAAATAATTTTCTCCAGTATGGTCAGCTGGGCTCCCTGTTGCAAGCCCTAGTTCTGACAGCAAAATAAGACATTCACTGAGTTACATCAATATTTGCCAGATGAACTGAACTTCATGAACTAAAATGAAAATTAACTGAACTCAGGGAATAACCAACTGTTTTTAAACAGGAAATTCTCATCTTTTCAATGACAAAATCAGGATTGCCCCCCAAAAATGTATATTTTATATTGAACTTCTGCAGCTCTTATATGTCAGATGGCTTTCAACAGTATTGAGAGTTAAACCCCTGATTAGCTGAAAGCTGAATTATGAATAAATAAATCCAAATGTTAATCTTTAAAGAGCATTACTGCTTCCTAAATTGTAGTCTGGGCTACTAAATCCCTTTATTTCAAATATAATTTCTGTAAATACCTTATGAAAAGATGCTTAAAAATACAAGTGTATTTACAAGTTATGCACAAGTGCATACAAGTTGTGCACAAAAATTCAAAATGCCTGTTTATGCACTTAATCTTGTTAATTTCCAGCAAAAGAGAGGGAAATTCTGTTCATCTGAAGAGAAGAAAATACTTCTTGAAAAATCTTTTGATTACTTTGGTAATTTGAGGGTATAAAAAAAACTTACATTTGAAAAAACTGCACCTACTAATTAAGAAGGAAAATATTATGTATATAAAAAAACAGGCAAGTCAGACAAAGCTCTGCCTCTGAGAACATGGTTCAACAGAATTTGTCAAGAAATCTGTTTTTCAGGAATTATCAGCAGTTGCAAACCTATTTCTATTGTAGTTTCAAAACTTTTTGCTTTCTTCTCAATTACCTTTTACTTCCTTTTGGGGAGATAAAGAAAGAATCAAAATGGAATGTGTGTAAATTTCCCCAAGATTTTATTTCCTCAAGTACACTATCACAGAAGATCAACTCCACTGTACGTATAAAATACTTTAGTTTTACTATATGAAGGAGTTGCAAAAGAGCAAAGAACAGCCAATAGAAAGTTTTCATGTAGTAACACTGAAAAAATAGTAAGATTTTCAAGAGTGGCTTCACACCATGTCATTTTATGCAGCAGTATCATCACATCTTTCTCCTTGATAAAATAACTCATGTATTTTTCCAGATGCTCTTGATCAAGAATCAATTTAATTTGAGGGAAAAAAAAAAGTGGATTTTGTTCTGCCTCAGATACATTCATACACATTAATCATGTTTCTCTTGCACAAGTAAATTAAATTTTTGTTTACTCTTGGATTTTCACAAATGCAATTAAAGGCAAGATATTTGAGAACAAAAGATGATGGATTTGATAACCACACCTTTAGGAAAAATACATATTTATGCCTTTTTATTCCCATGTTAAGAAACTTTACTTCAAAATCCATGCAGGCACAAGGAAATAATTTTAAAGTAAGTCTCTAAAGTGGCACTATTCTTTAGTTCTCAAACCTTTGCACTACTAGTGCTGTATAAATCAGGTAATTTTGAAGAGTGTTAAACCCGTATACCTAAGTGAGTAACAATGAGAAGTAGTGAAGATTACCCTGAATTTTGAAAAATTGCAGGAGAAAAGATCACACAGAGGCCAAAAGAGTTCAGATGTCTCAATTGACACAGGAACACAAGTGCTCTCTCAGGGGCAAGATGGAGGTCATTGTGGACTACAGAAGGCAGTTCAGAAATCTACTCTAACACATCCTTGTTATTCCCCAGGGCCAAGCTGTGAAGCATTTCTTAGTAGTTCTTGATGAAACATGCCTTTTTTGCTAATCCACCTGAAACCCATGATTTCATTTTGACTGCAGAAGATGCTTTTAAGTTTCACTTTTCCACCACCATACAAGAAGGGAAAAGAAACATAAACTTTCCTAATAAAAGGATATACAGATTCCTCCTTTAACTGAAAAGAAATACCATAATTTTCCCATGCAACTAGGATACATAGGCCCAAAATCCTTCAATAAAGAAACAAAGAACACATTTTACAGTGTATCTCTTAAAGATAGTGGGGTAGCTGAGAACTAAAACTGAATTTGAGGATAGAGGAATTTATGCTACATCTTTCTTAACATGGTGAGCTCCTTTAACTGCCTGGACAAGCTTAATGTCTGAGTGGGAGGCTGCAAAATCCAGCGCTTTTCAAACCAACTGTCCCCAGTGGAATTTAAGTCTTTCAGGCAGATTCTAAGGCCTATTCAAAGAAATAAATCTCAGCTCCTTCAAATGTTCAAGATGGCATTCAAACACTTGAAGAGCAAATTATGTTCTTTCTTCCTCCAAAATTAATGTGAAAAAATTAAAAAGGCTTCCAAAATGGGTATTCGCTCCAAGCTCACAAGTACAATGGCATACAGCTACAAAGCAGGAAAGAGTAGGCACATAAAAAAAACTGAAGAGCAGCAAAATGCAAATGTGTGCTCCATTTTTCATCCTAAATATGCAGGTCAGACTCAAGCAGCTGAAACAAAAGCAAAATAGAAGTTCGGTAGTCCATGGCACAGGGAAATGTGAACATTGATGATAATGTAAGCAAGTCCCCGAAAACTCAGCAAAAGACAGTGTTAAATAAAAGTGGCAATAAAAAAATGTAGGTATTAAGTGTAGCAGATGAAACAACAGAAATGTAAATGCTGTGCTTGTAACACTATCACTTGCATGCACATGTGCTGCATACAAGTAGTCGCTCATATGAAGACAGACCACATACAGGAATCACTCCAGGTATATATCACCTCCAAATGTTACCTCCAAATTACTCCTCACTATAAGAGGAAAGAAGAAATTAAGAAAGATTGGAGTTGCCTACAGGATGTGGTAACCTCAGTGTAGTTGATAGAAGAATCATAGATTATCGACTAACAGGTTTATGCTGAATGTTTCTATAACTGTTTAATAGCCCTCAGGATGTTTGGGACACCAGGGTAGGAAGTATTTAGGATAAGCTAACCGATAATAGAAAGGCTGACTTGAAAAGTTACTACACCGATTTTTAAAATTTCTTCTTTTACATAAAAATGAATAAAATTGAAGGTAAGTTGGAAAACTTGGTAACAGTAACTAGAAAATAATAGAGAGAAATAGTAGTTCAAAAGAGTAGATATACTAACAGAAGAACCAGTAATCAATGTTCAGTACCACCACCAATAATAAAAATAGGGTTTTAGAGCACCATGTAGGAAATGCTTCTCACACAGTAACAGTTGCAGAGCCCTTGGATTATAAAATTTTAAACAAAATAGAGGACAATATAGTTACCAGAAGATATAATACATTTAAAGTCAGGTGATAAAAGGCCTCAAATGCAATTCAGAACATAGTATTCTATTTTTCCTTAGCAAAACAAGTTACTTTAAAGTGGGTTAAGAGCTGTTTTTTCTAGCATTCCCTTTCTACTTAAGCATAAAAAACATCCATATCAGATTCTTTCCCCATCTCCATCCTCACAATATTTCAATTGGGGTTTTTTGTTTTGTTGTTTTTGTGGGATTTTTTAACAAAGAAAGCATAGTAAGAAAAATATTTCTCCAGCATGCTCACAAACAAAGCAGGAGCAGCAATTTAACATCCTCTTCTAGATCAGACAAATTATAAAGAATTCTAATTTGGAATGAAAACCTCTCAGAATTGACTGAAATAATCCTCAGGACATGGAGCATGCACTATTTTATTTGACATCCCTACCCAAGAGACTCCTCTGATTTACACTTTACTGTCTGAACAGGTGTGCAGCACAGAGGCAGTGCTAAGAATATTCATATTGCCAGACTTTATTCTTGATTTGCCTACCAAAATGTCTCTGTCAAAATACCATTCATTCTTGAAAGTTTATTTTGGAATCCCTATAATAATATCTCTGGAAAAAAAAAAAAAACAACCCACACAACTAGAGAGAGGACAAGAACATTATCTACTTTGAATGTAATAAAGCTAACATTAAAAATGAAGTGTACTGGTTACACGTAGATGGCAGAGATAATTTACTCAGTAGAATTTTCCAATTTAAAAAGAAAAGGAAAGCAAGAGAAATATTAAAATAATGTATCTTGAGAAGACAATATATAGGCAAGCCAGTTACACAAAGAAAATAATCCAAAGCATAATTTCAAGCAATTTAAACAGAAGAGAGAAGTTAAATATCTTATAAATAATTTTCCAGCCACATCACTTAAAATACCTGAAGCAGAAGTATTATAAGGAAGGACAAAACGGACAATTGAAATCAGTGTTTCCTGGAGATGAAATGACAAATAATTAGCACAAAGCTGTGGTGCAGCCAAGGAAACAAGTACCGTAGAGCCCTAATACAATTCATTTACCTTCAGCTATCCAATAATTCTAAAACTCAGAGGAGCACAGTGGACTCTCAGCAGAGCCTAGAGTTACCCTCTTTCCACTGGAGTTAGTAATCACTGATATGAGCAGAAGTAGTAAAACAACAATGACCAAATTCTGAAACTCCTAGATCAGGTTGGGAAGAAAGCAAAGGGAGAAATAATCCTTATCCATGTCCTTTGAAACCCATTCAACTTCATAATATAAAATTAAATAGGCTTACTTTATGAAGGATAAGGAGTACAAAATGATAGAAGAATGCTAAGGGATTATGCATCCAAGTTAATTAAAGGAAGGCTTATGTATGTTGTTAAATAAATGAATAAAGAAAGCTCTGTGAAGTAGAATACCTGCATGAAATGCTTTGAATAATACAGATGTGGACATAACTTTCTCAGATGGATAAAATCATTTCCACGTAAAGGAAAAAAGGCATTACTGGTTTTTTTAGGGGGTAGAAGGACATACAAACATTGCTGCACACAGGGCCCACATAGTACTTAGGGCTGGAAATTACTGGACAGATTCTGCAGCTATAAAGCTAAAAAAACGTATTACTCTGAACACTCACAGCAAAACTGCAATCTGTGGTACTTGAATTGTTAAAATCTCATTTGACCTTCACAGTTTGCATAAAGAAACAATTCACTTGGTTTGGGATTAAGGCAGGCTATGTTGAATCCAGCTGTGACTGAAATAGCAGGGACAATTCTCAGAAGTTGTAAAAATTAAGTATACACCATACCTTGAATACCTTCATTCTAAACAAAAGTTTTATTAGATAAATATAGAGGTATTAGATAAATAGAGGTGCAAACATCCATATGTAAGATCTTTATCTCATTATAAAAACAAGTTTAAAGCAATGCAGAAAAAAAAAAAAAAAAAAAAAAAAGGTTGTTTCAGAACAAAACAGCAACCTGAATGAGCCTTCTCATTTTGGCAAATCGGACACACCCAGGAAAGCAGTCATGTGCTGAAGACCCTCTAAAATTCTATTACACCTTTCTACCGGTTCTTATCTGACTGACATTAAGCTTTTCATGAAATGTGGCATTTCAGTTTCACGTGCTATGCATGACAATAGAGAAATGGGTATGAAGAGGTTAGCAGATGCACACCATAAACCAGCAAAAAAGAAGATACAAAGATACTTTGCATTATCTTGCGTAATTACCTTGCTAATGTGTCATACCACCATTAGCAGCTGACACGGGGCTGCCTATCAGAGAATGAAGCAACCTTATAAATAGTAAAGAGGGTCTGGGATTACTGGAAAGAAACACAAGTAGCTGAGCACAACACCTGCCCAAGAACTACAGGAGAAAAACCTGAGCTTTTCCTACTCATGCTTGACTGTCAGCTCATACACCTCAGACCAAAAACCATCTACTTAATAACTTTAATCACTTCTTCTGTTTCAGAAATTTTTAAAACCTAATTACTGTATGGTATCTAGAAGACATTCTGCAATGAGTCTTTCATATGCTGTGTATTAGTTATTTAGATAGAATTTATAGAAACATGTTGTATGAATATATGCCCTTACATCACATGTAAATAATAATTAAAATTAAGAGATGCAATTAAACTGTAGTCTGCATTGTAACCAACAGAATCACAGTGTATGTCTGCAGCTGGTATCACTGCAGTGATTTCAGCTCAAGTGGAAATTCCCAACCTCGCTTCAGAACAGGTGCCTGCAGCTTGATGGAACAACCTCACAGCAGGCAGCCAGGGTTGTCCAAGATGGCCACAGCATCCAAGATGTCCACATAGTGCTGGCAAATGGGATAATGGGTCTAAGGGATAATGGCAGCAGAAGGATAGGAGAGATTCACTACATGTTAGGTGACAAAGTATTGTTCCTAAAAACACCTAAAGCAGCTTTAAGATATTAAATACCATTCAAAATCTGAGAGGTCATTTCTCCTGTGAAAGTCAATTTAACAGTTCATGTTCAGGCAGTTACCCATGCTGAGTTCAGCACTGTCACAGCTTCACCCCTACTATTTTAGAGATACTGCAGACAGAGCTGCACAAGCTGCAGTAACAACAGCAACAGAAGTCCACAGCCCCCCCAGGGCTGCACTGAGCCAGATGCTGCTGCAGAAAAGAGCATCTTCCCCAACTTGCATCAGCTGCTCCCGGGTCTCTCACAGGAGACCAGAAAACATAGCTGCCTTGTCCAGCTTGTGGTCTTCTCAGCAGATTTGGTGAGGAGCCAAGAGAAAGACAAGGTAAATCCACCTGGAGTTATTTTTATCCCTTATTTGTTCATCACTAGAAATAGATATAGTTTCAGATGTTTCATTTTTTTCTGCCTTATGGCTTAGATAAATTTGTTTTCTTAAGCATTCCTAAGAATGAAGTAAACAGCACTTCACCCCTGCTTTACACTGACAGACCATTCACATCACCACACATTTCCTCTGGGTCCCAAGATACATATTAAAGTTAAGATCCCCTGAATTAAAGAAGTGTCAGCTTGTAGTCTTTAATATTAATAAAGTTAATTAGGCAGAAAAAAAGACTTAGAGCACATTAAAGAAATAAAAACTGGCTCTACTGGTATATTTTCTATGCAAATCCAAGCTAACCTTTCACATTCTGTGTGAAAAGCTTTTTCATGTGTATATTCAGGGACTTTGGTAGCCAAATATTGCAAATGTGATAAAGACAGTGATAAATTTGTAGGGATAAATCTAAAGCAATCTAATTGTATTGTTTCAACTAAAGCCAGCTCAATGACTCAACACTCTAAGGACATGGAATATAAAGTCTATTTTTTTAATGACTGTATTCTATTTCTGCCACTCTTGGTCACCAAAGGAAATCCCAAATTTTACAGATTTTTCCATTCTGGAGATAATGAAATAAAAGACTTACCTTACTTGAGCAAAAATTACAGTAATACTGAATTTAGGTTTTTCAAAATTTGGCTAAAGAAATTAAATATTTTGTTATTTCTAGTTGGTTGGCTTCAATTTTCTGTGGTTCCACAATAGCCATTGCAACCAGAGCCCTGTATCCAAGTGTTACAAGTGATAAGGTACTAGATATGGAACCTAAATCTGAACCAGGACCTAATGTTGGAAGAGACAGCTTTTTTTCCAGATTTTACAAGAATCAGTTTTGGTCCAAGAGGACCAGAAGTGTTTATCACATATAATATTTATTACTTGATACGTTTCAATAGTAAAAATACTAAATAATCCCATAGAATCATAGAATGTCTTGGGTTGGAAGGGACCTCTAAAGGTCATCTAGTCCAACCCCCCTACAATAAGCAGGGACATCTCCAACTAGAACAGATTGTTCAGAGTCCCATTAAATCTGACCTTGAATGTTTCCAGAGACAGGGCCTCCACCAACCCTCTAGGCAACCTGTTCCAGTGATCCACGACTCTCATATTAAATAACTTTTTCCTAATGTCCAACCTAAATCTACCCTTCTGTAGCTTGAAACCATTACCCCTTGCCCTACTACTACATGCCCTAGTGAACAGGTCTTACCCAGCCTACTTATAGGCCCCCTTCAGGTATTGGAAGGTCACTTTAAAGTCACCCTGAAGTCTTCTTCAGGCTGAACAACCTGACCTTGTCCCTACACAACCCAGCAACATCCCTACACTCTTCCCAGGATACCTGTTCCCTCTTCCACTGCCTGTGTGGTTCCATCTTGTCTTTTATTTTGACCAGCAGATCTTGACTTAGCCATGGTGGTCTTATGCCTTCCTTGCCTGATTTCCTACATCTGAGAACCGAGACCTCTTGCACTCAATAGAAAGCATCCTTAAAGATCTGCCAGCTCTATTCTGCTTTCTTGTCCCTGAGGGCCGCTTCCCATGGGGTCCCTACTTACTAATTCCTTGAAGAGCTAGAAGTTTGCTTTCTTAAAACACAGAGTACTGGTGTCGCGATCCGCGACATATTATATCTCCTTTTTGGAGTGTATTAAGCTTGCCAGGATCTGCTGAGAGGTCCACACATGGGGATCGCCTCTCAGAGAGGAGCAGGGGCTTTGGCCCTGACTTTTCGAGTGAGTAACTTGCTCAGTGCTTACTAATATTTCCAATAACAGCAGCTAATCCCCAATTACAATTTATGAAATGCATGGTTTATTGTGGGGAAAACAAAGCAATTTGGGGGTAGGAGGTTTAAAAAGGGTAATTAAAGCATATAGGTACACCTTAATTACACACCTTATTTACTTATTAATGAGGGAAGGAGGAGGAGGGATATGCCTGAAGCTGGTCCCGTATAGGGTCGCAGTTTGTGTGCAAGTAAGACAGGATTATGCCTTCCCCTGCAACCCGGGGTAGCAGGAATTTGTCTCACCACGCTGCGGTGATAGGATGAGCTGGGTCAAGCCAGGTCTGACTGGAGCGAAGCGGA
>NW_009953191.1:0-4341 GCF_000747805.2 Chaetura pelagica | reverse complement strand
TGGGCGGCTTCGGCAAGCACACGGCGGCAGGCACACGGCAGCAAGCAGCTCCAGCGGCACGCAGCAGGAAATGGCGGCGGCAAGCAGTGTGTGCGGAACAGCGCGCCAAGCATGAGGCAAGAACGAGAGAGAGAGAGAGAGGCAAAAGCACGCCGTGCTGTCTCTTTTATGGGGTTTTTCTTTTGCTCCTGATTGGCCGGTTTTGTATTTCCGGGCTTTTTCAGCCAGTCAGACGGGACCTTTTCCCACCCCTGCTTCCAGCCATGGCTCCTCCCCCGCAGCAGCTGCCCCCACACACAGAGGGTTCAGCGCCACATGGAGCCGCCATTTTAAGTCAGGTATGACTGCTGACCTAAAGGGCATTTCATGTTTGTGTAAGGAAATACCTGGTCCTTCACAACTGGCTATGCTTTTCATCTGCCTCATACTCATACCCCTTAGGACAATAACTACACTAGTGCACGATCACTGAAGCCCAGGCTGCCTTCAACTTGGACATTCCTGATGCGTTCACTTGCATTTGTGACCAATAACATACCCCCTCAAGTAGGGCTGTCAGTGTCTTTAGAAGTGTCATCAAGGCACTTCAGGAGTCTCCTACATTGCCTACAGCTTGCTGTGCTACTTTTCCAACATGAAGCACTCTCAACCATTAACTAACCTTTCATTTGAACCAGTATGCAAATACTTACACAGTTGTTTTTTTCCCAAACCTGTAACATATTCACAGTTCAAAACACCATTAATTATTAAGCACATTATTCTATTTAAATAGCTTTAGAAGATGTGCAAAGTGACTTTTTCTTAATATATTCTCCCAGCCTTTTTGCCTAAAGACATCTATCAAGCATTAATTACTGAGTTTTGTTTATACAAGACAGCTCAGTAACACTCAAAAGGTTCTGAGAAGGTACATCAGTTTATGCAATCTTTCAGTAATTTATAATTTTGCAAATACATTTTATATTTTTTCCAAAATAATTTTCTTACGAATTCTACAATGCAATGGATTATGAAGTGACAGATAGAACACAGACAAATGATTACACTTTCACACAATAATTGAAGAAACTGTGCACCTTTACATCCTCATGTAAGTGAGAATTCTTCATTTTTTATACTTTCTATCCACATCACTCATGTTTTATCCCTGCTCTAAAACTGATTTCTTTAAAGGACCTGTCCTCAATGCCTCTGAAATGTAATTTGTGATTGGCTACAGATCACTTAGGTTCCATCATGACCTATTTTATGAGTTTATTCTTTTTTACAAGTTTCAGCAGTATTTATAACCTCAATGATATTTAAGCAATACAGGTTTCAAGCAAAATTTTCTAGTATAGAGGATCTCCCACCTCCTACTAAAATTATGCTGCATCTCAGATTTGACCATGAAATCTCTTCTTTTCCAGGAGACTAAACAGGTTTTTAGAGCTCTTTAAGGACCAGGCCAGAAAGGATATTTCCCAAACCAAAAATAATTCAACAACCTGACCTCAATTTGCCCATGATAAGTTTGCAGATGTGAAAATGGACTTTAAGTCTCATAATTAACTGAAATTGTCAAAATACTACTTCTAAAGCATTTTTCAGTATTATATACACAGTCAAAATACACATACACATAAAATGAATTACTAATATTTGTTGCAACACCTCATGCTCAAGTCTTCCAAGTAAACCCTGGCAGATACTATTTATTCTCTGTACATAGTCCACAGGAATATTGATTCTGAAATAATGAACTCCATTTATGTTCACTCTTAATTCAACAAGGGAGCAAACAAAGAAAAGTAAAGCCCATCTCTAACAAAGCTTTCTTCATCACAGATTATTGATATTTGGAAACCATTATGGTGATCATACCTTACACTAGTGTTAACTGAACACCCTTAAATGAGGTTACTTAAACAACCTGCAGAAAAAAATTGCTTGTGATTCTTCTGTGACAACCAAGCAAGGTTCACAATACTGCTCTACCAAACATACCAGTATGTGGCAAAACAGTGCAGTATGTGGTGACCCATTTGTTTTCACTTGAGTTCATTTGTATTGTATAAAGGCCATAAGTAATTTCTGTTGTGCATGTCCTAGTAACAGATGGTCTCTGCATAGCTCAGAAGTCACAGTCTCTCTCCCATAATACTGTTTCTCTTAAATTTTATTTGCTTTCACACAGGATGCACAGACATCTGGCATTCTGGTCTGGAGGTAACAACCGATCATTGCTTTGTTTAGAAAACATGTTTTGTACCTGAAAATGTCTTCATTAAGTCAGTTTCACTGCACAAATCCTTCCCATAACACAGCAGCAGGTCTGGATGTACAGCATAGCTGCATTAGGAATTCTGGCATCAAGTGTAATGCCCAGCAGAGCAGCAGAATCAGTCACAGCAACAAAAACTTCCTGAGTCTGAAGAACACCAACTAAATCATTTGGAGAAGTTTTCATTGGCAAAAACTCCCAAAGTTTTAAGGTCCATTGTTAAAATTATTACTTCAGACACACAGGAAATAGCTATGTTTTTCCTCTGGTTTTTTTTTGGGGGAAGGTAAGTACAAATTTGCTAGTTTTATTGCCTTTGGACTCCTTACCTCAACAGCTTTGCATATTCCTGTCAATTACTCCCTCTTCCATGATTTATACCTCATTAGGTAAGTTCCCCTTCTGTATTTGAAAAACAAGAGTCAACAGCTGTGCTTTACGAACCCAGACTGCTCTTAAAAAATTCCCACACACACCAGGAGAACACACACTATCAGTTCCTCTTTAGAACCATAGAATCATTAAAGTTGAAAGGGACCTTAAAGATCATCAAGTTCCAACCCTCTGCCATGAGCAGGGAACCCTACCACTAGATCAGGTGGCACAAAACCTCGTGCAACCTGGCCTTAAAACCTCCAGGGATGGAGCATCCACAACCTCTCTGGGCAATCCATTACTTATTCAGGAGTGAAAATTTAGGCCAAATAATTTAACTAAGAATGCCTCAATATTTAGCATCTTCTAGAATGTAATAAATAAATAAATATTTAAAGCCGTACCTCCACATTTGTGATGGGCTAAACCTGAGGATTTGAGAGGCACAAGAGTGCATCATGAAAAACCCAAGTATCCACAGAATCTAATTCCTCTAACGCAGGAAGCTACTGTAGTACAAATGTGACTCAGTTGTGTAACAAAATCCACTTTAGAAGTTGCAGTAAGATTTTCTTTTTCATCTCTTCTCTTTTGGTACCAAGCCAAAGATACACTGAAAACTTAGTCCAAACTCTGCAACAGCCAGTGTCCCTCCAGCAGAGCTTGTAAATGGTGGGAAAAATAAAGGAGCTTGCAAGTACCAAATATGTAACTGACTGCAATACTTGCTAATAGAGACACAGCATCTACAAACAGGCACAGATTCCATCTGTATCAGCAAGTGGTACTGCACCACAGGAGACATAGGACTTGAATTTAGACTAACATTAGCCAGACACAAGAGGTAAAGCACCCACCAGCATCTGGAAGCACTGGATGTGCTTCTGGAGCACACCTTTCCCCTTAGGTTCACCCAAAAAAAGCATAACTGGCACAGAGCAAGAACGTTATGAAGGAAAACACAGTAAGCAATTTCCTTATAGTGATTCACTTCGAGAGTTCACCTCAGCCAAAGAGAGCATTTCCCAGAGCAAGCAGATCCCGTTACCCGGGGACCAGTATCTTACGCTTCATCCCCATGTACAGCATGTGGCTAGAGTAATCTATAACTTGCCACACATTAAGGTCATGAAGAATAGAAAAGGGGGTTTGGTTCATTAAAGAAAAATTCCTGAACATAAAAAGTCATGCCTCAAATGTAAAACAGAAACTTTTTTTAGAAACTTTGAAACAGAATCAGATACATAGTATTCAACCAGGTTTTTGTCCTTAACTCATGCAATATCCTCTGAATCAAACAGGAATAGTTTTATCTGTTCTATAGGTAAGCTCTGTATGTCAAATTTACTCCTCTTTTACTGGGAGAAATAGTTAGATTTTCGTTGTTCTATTTTTCCAGTAGCATTGCTGTGAAACTGTTTGTCCTCAAGAACATTGAAACACACCTTCAAGCCTAATACTCCTTAGTTTACCACTCTAGCTCTACTTATTACTGCCTTAAATTTAGTATCAACACTTACTATATTCTTCTACCTATTCCAACTCTTTTTAGGCCAGCTGGGAATTTCTACATAATAGCTAGTTAGAATGGGATTCTGTATAAAGCAGAGGAACCCAGAATATATCAGAAAACTTCTTCCTTAATTTCTCCCTCTTAATTTTTCTCATTTTAAATCCTGACTCTAACAGCAGTATCTCAT
>NW_009953190.1:1336-2335 GCF_000747805.2 Chaetura pelagica | reverse complement strand
GACCCTGTGGGGGGACAGGGGGGGTGATGATGGGGACAATGGGGACCCCCCATCCTGCCCGGGTCACCAAGCTGGGCCTGGGGCTCGGGAAGGGGACACCAGGGTCCCAGGAGCAGGGTGGGTGATCCCAAAGAGCATCTTCCCTCACCCCGAAAGGGGGTCTTGAGCTCAAAGGGCATCTTGGAGACCCCAAAGAGCATCTTGGACCCCAAAGAGCATCTTTGGGAACCCTAAAGAGCATCTTTAAGACCCCAAAGAGCATCTTGGAGACCCCAAAGAGCATCTTGAACCCCAAAGAGCATCTTTGGGAACCCTAAAGAGCATCTTTAAGACCCCAAAGAGCATCTTTAAAACCTCAAAGAGCATCTCTGAGAACCCAAAAGAACATCTTAAACCCAAAGAGCATCTTTGGGAACCCAAAAGAGCATCTTTGAGACCCCAGATTGCATCTTGAACCCAAAAGGCACCTCTGAGAACCCAAAAGAGCATCTTTGGGAACCCCAAAGAGCATCTGAAACCCAAGGAGCACCTTGTCTAACCCCAAAAGCAACTTCTGACCCCAAAAGGACCTTAACCAACCCCAAAGCACCTTCTAGACCCCAAAAAGCACTTGATGGACCCCAAAACTGCCCTATTGACCCAAGAAGCCCCTTATGAACCCCAAAACCACCTCAACCAACCCCAAAAGCCCCTTAAGGACCCCAAACACCCCTTATTTTCCCCAAAACCACCTTCTTGACCCCAAATCCAGCTTAACCAACCGAAAAAGCCCCTTTATTGTCCCCAAACCCACCTTAACCAACCCCAAAAGCCCCTTAATGCCCCCAAAAGCCCCTCATTGCCCCCAGAACCACCTTCTGGACCCCAAAACCCACCTCAACCAAGCCCCAAAAGCCCCTTGATGACCCCAAAACCACCTTCTTGACCCCAAAAGCCCCTCACTGACCCCTACGTCACCGCTGTCCCCACCAGGTCCTGCCCTTCCCAAGCCCCTCCAAC
>NW_009953190.1:0-262 GCF_000747805.2 Chaetura pelagica | reverse complement strand
GGGGGTTTGAGGTCTCATGTGGAACCCCCCCCCCTTGGTCCTGTCCCCAGGGACCCCTCCAGGACACAGGCCTGTCCCTCTGTCCCTCTTCTTGCTTTTCCCCCAGCCCTGTCCCCTTCCCCAGCCTTTTCCTCACTTTCCTTCCCACCTACATTCCTTGTCCCCAAAACCACCTTAACCAACCCCAAAAACCCCTTTTTGTCCCCAAAACCACCCTATTCCTGTCCCCATCCTGTCCCCATTCCCATCCCCATCCCTGTCC
>NW_009953189.1:33442-34630 GCF_000747805.2 Chaetura pelagica | reverse complement strand
TGGAGGAGGTGGAGCTGCTGGAAGCACCGGGGAGGAGGAGATCAGCCCCGAGGATGATCAGAGAGCCAACAGGACCCTGTTCCTGGGGAACCTGGACATCACGGTCAGCGAGTCCGACCTGCGACGGGCTTTCGACCGGTTTGGGGTGATCACTGAGGTGGACATCAAAAGGCCTGGGAGGGGACAGACCAGCACCTATGGGTTTCTTAAGTTTGAAAATCTGGACATGGCTCACCGGGCCAAACTGGCCATGTCAGGAAAGGTGCTTCTAAGGAACCCCATCAAGATCGGGTATGGGAAAGCCACCCCCACCACCCGGCTGTGGGTGGGGGGCCTGGGGCCCTGGGTGCCCCTGGCTGCCCTGGCCAGGGAGTTTGATCGGTTTGGCACCATCCGCACCATCGATTACAGGAAAGGGGATTCCTGGGCCTATATCCAGTACGAGAGCCTGGATGCAGCCCAGGCTGCCTGTACCCACATGCGTGGGTTCCCCCTGGGGGGGCCGGATCGGCGCCTCCGCGTGGACTTTGCCGACACGGAGCATCGGTACCAGCAGCCCTACCTGCAGCCTCTGCCCTTGCCACCTCCTGCTCATTACGAGCTGGTGGCGGAGGCTGCTGCTTTTGGGGCTCACCGGGGAGCCCCCCCTGACCCACTTCGGGGGGCCCGGGACAGGACGCCACCCTTGCTCTATAGAGACCACAACAGAGACCTTTATCCCGAGGCGGAGTGGGTTCCCCCCCCACCCCCTGTCCGGGATAGGAGTAATCGTGCAGCTGCCTACGACCCACTGGAAAGCCTGGAACGCCGTCGGGACGGTTGGTCCTTGGAAAGGGACCGAGGGGAGAGGGAATTGGGCAGTAGCAGTAGGGATCAGCCTAGGAAAAGGAGGCTGGTGGAGGATGGAGGCCGGCACTTGGAGCGCTCTCCGGACAGCGAGCGCTCCTCTTCCTCGCGGAAGCGCCACTGTTTGACCACGACCTCTCCCCCCGACCGCAGCCCCGAGCTCCTGGGAGGGAGGGAACGTTACAGCAGCGACCCCGAACGTTCCTCCTCTCGTTTGCTCTTGTTGGAGAGACCTTCTCCTGTCCGGGAATCTCGTAGGGGGAGCCTGGAAAGGGGACAGAACGAGAAGCGCGACCGCAAGAATTCCGTTGAGCGGGAGCGGCAACATCGCGCGGTGGAGGC
>NW_009953189.1:15826-33268 GCF_000747805.2 Chaetura pelagica | reverse complement strand
AACAGCAACTTCCCGTCCAACATGCACCTGCTGCAGGGGGACCTGGGCGTGGCCAGCAGCCTCCTGGTGGAAGGAGCGACTGGTGGGAAAGTAGCTCAGCTCAAGATCACCCAACGTCTTCGTCTGGACCAGCCCAAACTGGACGAGGTCAACCGGCGCATCAAGGTGGCGGGTCCCAACGGCTACGCCATCCTCTTGGCAGTGCCCGGAGCATCGGACAACCGGGCGGCGGCCGCTGAACCCGCCACCACCACCTCCACCACCACCACCTCCACCCAGAGGCCCCTCAGGAATCTGGTGTCCTATCTAAAGCAAAAGCAGGCTGCTGGGGTGATCAGCCTCCCCGTGGGGGGGAACAAAGACAAGGAGAACAGCGGGGTCCTGCACGCCTTCCCGCCCTGCGATTTCTCCCAGCAGTTCCTGGACTCCACGGCCAAGGCTCTGGCCAAATCAGAGGACGACTATCTGGTCATGATCATTGTCCGTGGGGCCTCCTAAGGCCCTGATCTTCTCCACCCCCAGCCCTTCCTACTCCTCCACACAGCCCCTCCAGCGTGTGCCAGGTGCTATGGGATACAGCCTTAGCCAGCCCTGTTGTTCATTTTTAAATCAGACCTTTATTTCTAGGTGATTTATTTTTTCCCCCCCCTGCCCATCTATTATTTTATTTTTGTTTCTGTTATTACATTTTTCTATCAAGTTAGAAGCCAGAAAGGTTGGTTAGTGTGACTAGGAATGTTTTGAGAATCCCTCATCAGTGGGGATGCAGGGAGGCAAGGCCTGCTTTGATTTACACAAAAAAAAACAAGAAAAGAGGAAAAAAAATAGAAACAAACTGGGGGGGAGGGAGGGGAAGAAAGTGGGAAGAAAGTCCCACCTTTTTTGTTTTGATTCGTGTCCTTTTTTCATTTCATTGTATTTTTAAAGCAAGTTGAAATAGCTCATCCTCAGTAAGAGTTCCAAAAAACCTAAAAAAAGACCAGATTGAAAGCACTCAAATGGTTGAGATGGAAAACCACAGCCTAACTGGTGTCAACTGGTGGTTCGGGTCCTGGAAATTCCTGATCCCTCAGGAGCCTGCAGGTTTTCCCTGGCAGTTGCATGGCTCAGGGTTTGGTGTCTTTTTCAGGTGAGCAGCACCTGCTCCTCGGGTACACTGCAGAACATGGAATTCCTTGTCTTGGGTGGTTGGTAGAATTCTCCTCCAGCCCCTCCTAAATGCATGCACTGAAAGTTGGCTTTTGATTCTATTTTTTTTTAACAGGTGTATTTTTTTTTCCCCCCCCCTCCCAGTTCTGTTGTATCCCATATCTGCACTTTTTTTTTGGGTTTGTAGCAGTGACAATGTTTTGGTAAATAGCTGAGGACTTTGTTACAAACCATGAATGTCTTGTGCTTACTCTGGTGTGCAGGAAAACCAGGAGGTGCTTTCAGAAAAATTTCTTGTGGTTTTGGGTTTTTGACTACCTTTTAATTTCTTGTCTTTCAAAGAGTTGCTGGTACAGTGGGGTCTGGTTCCACTGGGCAAGTGTGCTTCTCTCCAGAGATGGTTTTAATTCTGTGATCATTTAATTACATGCAAGTTCTCATTAACTTTTTACCTCTTTGTTAATAGCAAGGAACTGCTGGGGACTTTTCAGGTACAGTGAAGTGGGCATTACATGAGGTTTCTTGTCTCTTGAAAGGCATCTGGAGTCAAGTGGTTTTTAGCATCTTGGGAAAGGATTAAAAGTTCTCCAAGATGCTGAGGTTTGAGCTCTTGTTCCTGGGATTCTAGGAAGAAACCAGTTTGCTTTTTTTTTCAAAGAGCTTAGTTCATTTTTCTCTCTTTTCCCCACTCATGGGGTGCTGTTCTCCAGCTGTCTTGGCACCTGGCTAATCCAGGCATGAGGAGGGAAGAAGGGATCTAAATCCCTGTTGTTTGAACAACCCAAAGGATGTTGCAGCTTCTCAACTGAAGTGTCAATCTGACTGTATCTCTGCAAGCCCCCCAAAAATGTAACTTTGCACTTAAACCCAGAATGTAGCCTTGCACTTAACCACGTGTTCAGAGACTTGGGTGAGACTCAATCCTCCACTCTGCTCCTGGGGCAGTTGTTAGTGACAAGTTGATTTCTGTCCCAAAAATCGAGGTCAAAATGGGGAATGTAGGTGAAGGAGGAAATGATTTGAATGTATTTGATGGGCACAGCAGCTCTGAAGTGTGACTGCACGTGCTCAAGACTCACTAATACTACCACTTTACTGAGCCACTTGTCAGAGTGCTTTTGGGTTCAGTGAGCTTTGGTTTCCTTTCCTTGATGGAAGGAGTAGGATCCCAGGGAGCTGAGAGCTTCAATGTGGCAGCAGATCTTGGAAACAGGTTCTGGTTTTATCGCTGCTTTCGAAATGGAAATGGTCAAACCTCATCTAATGCTCTTCAGTGTTTGAGGGGAAAATCCAGGATTTCTGGGTTGTTGTCCTTCAGTGTGAATGTAATAGATGGCAGAATCCAGCTGTTCAGCTTACTATTAACAACGAGGAGGTTTCCAAATGACACCAAGAACTCTTCTGTTTGAAAAGCTGCAGCGTATTTACCACTGATTGCAAAGCATGTTGGAATTCTAGCAGGTGTCTCTTGTGTCTCAGCGGGTGATCAACACTGCTGCCAACCCCCTGGAGGTGCTGCTCACACTTGGAGTGAGTTTTTCCCTTGCATCTGACACGGGTCACTTGCAAGCACAGAGTTGGAAAGGAAAAAAAACTTAAACCACTGAGGAATCATTCGAATTTGCCCTAAACCAAAAAGCAAAAGAAGCACGAAGGTGGTTGTTGTCCAGCACTTCTGGCTGAGGACAGTGTTTGTTTTCCTGATGCACAGTAGGCACCTGGGTTTTTAAACCCCATGAAACTTGGTGTCAGCTGTTAAAGCAAACTCAGTGGGAGAATCTTTTTGGAATGGAAGGAGTATCCTGGTGCAATTCCATTGTTCCCTGTCAAACAGCAGTGGTGACACCTGCCGTGGGCCTTGGTGAGTCCAACTTGTGCTGCCCTGGAGGGCAAGAAGGAGCAGGCCAGGTTTTCTGGTTCCTTATTTCACAGAATACCTGTTTCTTGAAATCTGGTTTCTTTGTGGTTGCTGCTCTGTTTTGTAAGCAAGGATTTTAACACCCTTTGAGGGTTCCTAATGTCAAACCATACTTGACTGGCAACATTGATGGTGGTTTTTTTTTGCTGGCACTTAAATTCACGTGCGTTCATCAGGGCTGGGCTTTGCTCAGAGGCTCTGGAGCCTGCACCCTTGGAGTAAATGTCCACTAAAAGTTGTCTTGAAGGCAAGGAGATGTCCCCTGTGTGGTACCACCTCTGTGTAGAGCAAAGCAGATGTAGCAGATTTGAGCTCTCTGGTGTTTCAGGGTTTCTCTACAGTTTTGTGCAGCTGATGTTCGGAGATTTCACGAGGTTGTTGAACTGGGGGTGGGGAGGTGGGAAAGGATGTCCTTTTCCTTCATCATTTCACAGTCGTGCTTTATGCTTTGGGGAAAGAACCTCAAATGACTCATACTTTTTTTTAAAAAAAAAGTTTTTAGTTGTGTTGTTTTAATTGGATACTTGATGCAACTTCCTTGGCTGCCAGCCCAGTCTGCTCACAGGGGCAGTGGTGTGAACATTAAGTTTACCCTCAACTCCAGAAGCTTCAAGCTCCTGGGTTACAAAAACCTTGTAAGCATCCTAAAGAGAGAAGGGCTTGATGTGCCAGGCAGATAAATCTTACCCTCTCTCCTTTATTATTTTTTTGTTACATTGCAATGTTTTGGTGACAACTTGCTCAGCCCCCCATGGCGGGTGAAGAGAGTTTTCGATTCCTTGCATTGGTTTGAGGAACCACCTGGTTGATGGTAACTGAGGTGAAAGGCCTTAAGTATTAACAAAGAGGAGGGGATGGAAATGGCCAAGGCAGGTTTTCAAAACTCTGGAGGACTCAGGGAAAAAAAAAATGGCTTGGGAAATTGTCATTCCTGGCTGTAAGAAAAAAAAACAGTGTTGAGGGCAGCACTCCTGGGGAGTCTGTTGTGTTCCTGTTGAGCAGAAACAAGAGTGGAAGAGATGTTTGCCATGAGACTGGAGAGCTTTTGGGGTTCTTTCCCCTTTGTCTCCCCCCTTTTTTTCAATTGCTTTCTGCAGAAAGCACCCAAGGAGAGCTATCCCAGTGATTTATAATCTGAATGATGAGGTGATTTTTTTTGTCTTAGGCTTCGAACAGACCTGTCTGGTTCAGAGAATGGTGAATGGAATATTCAACTTCATGCAGTTTTGATGGTGTGAAAATGGTGGATGAGAAATATGACTTGAAGAGTAACTATTGCTAAGAGTTCTTTTCAGTGTGTCTTTGATTTGACCTTTAAGATTGGAGTTGGGTGCTGTTAGAGCAATGCAAAATGAGAGCAAAAGAGAGACGTGGAACACTACATTTCACCTTTTTTGTTGCTAAGTTGCCTTCAGGAAATAGTCTCTGAGGGAAGTCAACTGAATTGTCAGGAATTCAGTTGGTTTTTCTCATGGTTAATGATTTTCATGCGTCCCATGAACTGTTACTGAAAGTTGAATAATCATCAGTACTGTAAGCCTGGTTTAACCTTGGTCCAAAAAAAGAGAAGCACTACTTGTTATACCTAGAAGGTGATTTCATTTCAAGGTTTCGTGCCCCTGAGTGGTATTGGTGCTTTTGGAAGTCCAAGGAGAATATTCAGAAAGGCCTTTGGAGCTCTTTATGTTCATCTGTATAATGTAGGGAGGGGGAAAAGCAAACCAAAACCAAAATGTGTTGTCTACATTTGTATTGAAATAACATTTTCTTTCCTCCTGCAAGCGACGCTGGTGGGACTGCAGAAGACAAACCAACATGGGATCCCAAGCTCTAATGGACCTTTGGGAAGAGAAGCTGTGGCTTATGTGGAATTTCCATGGGCCTCTTGATGGAAGAAAGCTTATCTGTTTAGTATTTGTGCATTTTACTAAAATGGCAGCTTTAAAAAAAAAGTTGTGTATCTGCTATTGTGATGCCAATGCCCGTGTTTTAAGTGGAAAAAAAAATGACCTCTTTGCTTTGTGCTGTGTACACAAGATTGCTGGAAAAGTAAAGGAATACCCTTTTTATGGCTCACACAGCTTGAAAGTAGCTGTCACTCAAAACATGCGCTCACCGTTGAGCTGATTTTGTTTCATTCTAAATAAATTGTTTCTTTTGAGGAAAAATGGTTTTTCTGCCTGGGAGTGAATTGACGACAAACGTTTGAGCCCCGGTGCGTGCGGCCCGAGGGGGCTCCTTGCTGCTGCTGCTCAACTTTTGAGCTGCTGCTTTGTTGGGTCTTGAGCCAAGAAGCAGGGAGAACCGACACTTTGGCCTTGACCGAGCCTGTTGTACCAAAACCAGAAGAAAATCTAGTTTGATTTTGCTGGCTGTGACCTCCCCTCACCCCCTACACTTTGCTTGCGGTGACGATGTGGGGGTCACTTTGCTGCTTTTCACTCCTCACCTTGACGGGGAAGCCGTGCTGATGCTGGCATCCAAGAAGCAGGGAACCCACCACCCTGCATCTCAGAACGGTGTAGACATCTGGGGCTTCGCTGGTTGGAAGAGCTGGAGTTTCCTGAATTTTATGTTCCTGATTTATTTCGTTCACCCAAAGCGTTTGGCTTTAGTTTTCGATTATTTATTTGTCGTTCTGTTTTTTGTTTGGTTGGTTTTTAATTTCGAAGACCAGAGTTTGAAAGTTGCTTTTGAACTTTATAAAAAAAAAAAAACCACAAAAAACAAACCAAAACCACCTTTGGCACCAAATTGCCAAAAGAAAAAAAGAGTCCTTTAAAAGTGTTTTAAATGCTGTTAATAAAACCTTTCCTGACACGCGCCAGGAGCTCCTCCATCTCCGGGTGCTTTTCAGCACTGCTGGGGTTTAGTGCTGGATGGATGAAGAGTTCCTGAGAGCTAGAGTTGGTAATTTAAAACCTTTGAGTGGTGTTTCAGTGCCTTATTTTGACCAGTTTGGAAGCCAAATGGTTCCACACGTCTCGGATGTGCATGCACCCTGCTCGCGTCCCGGGTCCGGCTGCATGTCCCGCTTGCAGTTGCCTCCTCGTTGTAGTGAGTGGAAAAAAAAAGTGTAATGGAGGCAAAAAAAAAGAGTAATAATGGAGGCGACCCGAAAAAAAAATGTGGTGTGCTGTAATTGCTGCATTCTCCTGTCTCGGGGGCTCCTGAGCTGTGGAAAGCTGGTCCCGTGCAGGAGTGACAACTCCACGGTTGCTGCAGGAGACGTCGGGGCACGTTGGACGGCGGGGAGAGGAAGGTGATGCTGCTTCATCGTTGGCTTCAGAAACCTCTGGTGTTTGTGCTGTGCTGGGCTGGTAGAATGAGAAGACACCTTGAGAAATTCAAGCTTGCCTTGACATCCTTTTTAAGCTGCTGTGGAGAAGGATCCTAGTGCTGGCCTGCAGGATTCGGGCTAGGCTGCAGGTGCCTTTCACCCAAAGGATGCCACCGGTGTGCTCTGCAAGGTGCTTGTTCCTGGGGCAAAGAGCTGTGTAAATCCCTCCAACAGGTAAGGGGGTTGATGAGGTTGAACTGAATTGTGATGTGAAACCAGATGATTTTTGTCATTCGCCTTCTTATTAGTTGGTTTTTCCACCTTACTAACTTCCTGATGTGTTTGCTTTGGTGAATGTGCTGCTCCGGGGGTGGGAAAGAAGGAGCAAATTCTTGGATTTGGCTCCTGGGTTTGTTTTGGGGATTCCTGTTGCTGACCAGGAGGTTTCTCTGCCTGCCTGGGGCAAGATGTGTGGGGAAAAGGACAAGGTTTCCAGCTTAGGAAGCTAGAGCTGTTATTTTGACCTCATGAACTGCTTGAATTAACGCTGCTTTTAATTAACATGGAACATGATTTGTTGATGTTGACTTGGAGAGTCAGGCCAGTGACCAGGTGGAGCTACCCATGTGGTGATGGGATCTTGGTGTGTCTACAAGAAGCTGCTTGTTGTAAATGGGAACAATTGTAGGTCTTGCTGGTCATGAGGGGAGGGAATTGGGGAGGGAAGACTCTTGAGAGGCCTTTTGTTCCAGAAGCTGGTGTATGTAGTTACATTTTGTATTTTTGCAATGTGTTGCATGTTCTGTTGAGCTGTGACCTCTTAATCTGGGGTATAACTGTTGTACAGAGGGTTTGGGGCTGGTAGTCATAATGGGAGGTGTGTTGGAACCTCTGACTTGGCTGGGTGGTTGATGCCACCAGGAGATGTGGGATCTGGCAGCGTAACCCAACTCAAGGAGGTGGTTTTGAGAAGCTGGTTCACTGCTCAGGTGGTTACCCAGGAGTGGGTCTCAGGCCTTGGGTTCTCTCTCACTTTTTGGACATGCTTTGACTTGTGTTATGGCCAACAGGGCCATTGGTGGCTGTTCCAGAGGAGCTCTGACTCAACTTTACTGGAGGTGGGAGGTTGTTCCCTGTCTCCTTTCCATGATCTATTCATTCCAGAGAGTTGGAGGTGTGGTGGGATATGGTGGGGGATGATTCTCCTGTGGTTGCTCTGGAGTAATGAGTTGTTTTTCACGTGCTGGCCCTGGCCATGCCTTCTGAATTGCTTCAGCTGCCAGGTGAAGCCAGACTTTGGTTCAAACGAGGCTCCTGGAAGGGTTAAGTGCTCTATATGCATCATATTAATTAGGCTAATGAGACTTCTGGGGAAAGTGGATTTATGAAGAGAGCCATTTAATGAGCTGCACTGCAGCAGAAAGCAATTGGAGTGGATTAGACGGGGAACCAGATATTTGAGTTCACACATTTTGTTTTGGTTTTAGAATTGTGCTTTTACCAGCTGCAGCTGAATTAATAAGTAAGTTGAAAGCATCAGATGGCCCAGATTCTGCTCCTTGCTAATAACAAGCTTATGTTGGCCTCGTGCTGCTGGTTTACTATGAAATGGCAAATGCTCTTGGAGGACACGCTTCCTGGTTTCTGTGGGTGTCCCATCAGGCAAAGGGTCTGCAGAAAGGGCAGGGAGAGAAGTGGGAAGTGTCCTGGGCTGATGGCTTTGTGATTCCTCTTGTGTTTCCTTCAGGCATTGTTCAGGAGCTGTGTGCCTGTTTTTAATTAGAGGTGGCTTGAGAAGTGGGTGAAGGAAGGTCTTAAGGCAGAATAAGCTGCTGAAGGACACGATCAGGAGGGCTGGGTTGTTTGTGCTGGTTAACAAGAGCCTCTGGTGTTCATCCCATTTGTTCATGTGCTGGTGGAGTTGAGGAGCTTCTAGCAGGAGCAGAAGATGTGTCTGTGGTGGCACAGAGCTCTGCTGTTTTGTCAGCCTTTGTATCCTGCTCCAGTGGAGGTGTGGGTGCTGTCACACATGCTGGTGTTGCTGTGGGTTGATGTTGTTACCTCCCAGCCCAGCTCCTGTGTTTCTGGGTTGGAGCTCCTGGGTGTTGTCCTGGGAATGGGATGGGTTGTGGCTGCATGGGGTTGGCTTCCACAGATGAGCTGCAGGTCGGTTGTGGGGAATGGATATTTCATCTGCTGATCTCCCTGCATTGACCTTCATACCTGGGTCTGCAATCGGAGCTGGAGATGGGTCTGTAGATTTTTAGCTATCTTCAGTATTTCCTGTCCCCAGATCCAGTGATAGGTCAGCCTGGCTTTTAGCAACGTGCACAACTTCATCCCACCTCCTGCCCTGAACTGGCACTTTTCCCTGTAATTTCTGCCATTTGTAGCAAGGGAGCACTTGGATCCTTCAGGATGTATCTCCTTTCCTATCCAAGTGCTGTGGCTAAAGCCCCCCCCAAATGAAACATGTTAGGTGCTCCTAAGGACACACGTGGGGTGCAGGAGGATTGTGAGTCAAGGGAAACCACTGAGGTCTCCTGAGGGTTGTTGTGAAGTTCTTGTTGCCATCTGAAGGAAGTTGTGCTGTAGTCCATGGTGGTGTTGGCAGCCTGCCCATCCAAGGGGCTACCTCTGGTGGTTGCCCACAGGGCCAACCTCAAGGTCTTCAGCTCACCCAGCACTTTGGCCAGCCTGGGCAGAGGATTGGGGCAGGATGAGCACTTGGACCAACCCAGCTGTTGCTGTTGAGTCTTGCAGGGAGGGCAGGGTGAGGAAGGGGACGTTGTTTCTGGTGCTGTTCGTCTTTGGTGGGGGATTGTTTCACATTTACCAGCCCAGCTTTTGTAGAATCCCACACTGGTTTGGGTTGGAGGGACCTTGAAGATATCTAGATCCAACCTCCTGTATGGGCAGGGACACCTCCCACCAGCCCAGGCTGCTCCAAGCCCCATCCAACCTGCCCTTCAACACTGCCAGGGATGGGGCAGCCACAGCTTCCCTGGGCAACCTGGGCCAGGCTCTCATCACCCTCACAGCCAAGAATTTCCTCCTCATGTCTCACCTCAATCTCCCTCTTCCACTTTTTATCCATCCCCCTCATCCCATCCCTCCCTGCCCTTGTCCCAAGTCCCTCCCCAGCTTTCCTGGAGCCCCTTCAGGCACTGGAAGCTGCTCTAAGGTCTCCTCAGAGCCTTCTCTGCCCTGGCCTTTCTTCTCTTGCACTGAGGTATATTGTCCTCAACATATCACCAGATGTCTTTAAGAAGTCCCTTTGCTCTTCCTCATTGCACCAGACTTGTGTCCCAGCAGCAGTTAGAAGGTGGGGAAGCTCAGTCCTGGATCCCCCATCCCTGTGACTCCCCGTCTCTCAGCCAGTCTGGCTGTATCTCCCTTTCCCTGCTTGGCTCAAGCCTTGAGGGGCTGGAAATCGATTTATTACTGTTATATCAGTCACTGGGGTGTTATAAAAACACCCTTTGCCTCTCCTGAGCCCATCCTTGCCCTATCTTGCCCACGTGAGAAGTATCTGTAGGGGAAAGTTTTGCAAAGCTCAGTGGTGACTGAGTCTGTTCTCTTTGGAAATGGAGACTTTGACCCATGAGTTACTACTGAAAATATCCGTGGCCACGAGCAAGAGCTCCCATCTCCTTGGTGGTTACTCCAGGCTTGGAAGCTTTTCCATCAGGATCTTGCAGCTAAAGCTGAAATTTCTGTTTTTTTCATCAAATCACAGGATGGTTTGGGTTGGAAGGGACCTTCAAGATCATCTAGATCCAACCTCCTGCATGGGCAGGGACACCTCCCACCAGCCCAGGCTGCTCCAAGCCCCATCCAACCTGCCCTTCAACACTGCCAGGGATGGGGCAGCCACAGCTTCCCTGGGCAACCTGGGCCAGGCTCTCACCACCCTCACAGCAAAGAATTCTCTCCTTATCTCTACTTCTTTTTCCCACTGGTCTTGCTCCTAAATTCCCATTGACCTCGGTGAAAACTCTTACACCACCTTTAAAAGCTTTTCAAAAACCAACCCCTCCAAAAAAGCCCCCACCAGGTTCTGTGGAACCTTCTGTCTTGCTGGAAGTGCAAATTTCACCCAGGCTTTGCTTAATTTCAGCCTGGTGTGTCCCTGCCTTCCCAGGGAGGCTGCAGTTCCAGGCAGGGAGGGAAACAAGCACCAAGTAAAAATAAAACTCAAGCTGAGTGTTCCTGTTATCACCAAGTGTGAGGGCAAGTAAACAGCCCAAACCACACATGGTATCTGGCAGAGAAGGGGGTGAAGGAAGAGCAGCCTTGTTTCCTGTGGCTGGAAGGGTCTGTTGTCACATCCTTACTCTGCTCTTTTCAATTGCTTTTTGTTTTCTTCCTGTGGCTTAGGGGGAAAAGCAGAAGTCTCAGGAGTGGTGCTTGGGGTGGGTTGTGTGCCAGCACCCAAAAACCAGAGCTGTGCCTGGTATGACTGGGAGAAAGCTGCTTGTTCTCTTTTAAAATCTGAATTATGTTGGTTTTTTTCTTCCCTGGTTAATGAGTGTCCTGGGAAACTGGTGTTTCTCACAGTGTGTCCAAGAAAGGGTCAACGTGAAAGTCCCGGGTGATGGGGTAAACCCCTCACCCTGCTCTCAGCCCTTCCCTGGGGCTGTGTGATTCCTGCCCAGTTCCCTGAGCTCATCCCAGTTGGGAGAAGCAGCTGGAACCATTCCAGCCCAGCCCTTGGAGTGGATTTCATAGCGAGATAAAGATCGTTGCGTGTTACGTGATAAACCTCAGGACCTGCAGTTGGTGCCTGGGTTTGTCAGCACCAGAGGAGCAGTGGGACAGTCCCCAGCCTTGCTTATTAGCAGATTGATTTACTTTTTAATTGAGGAGAGAAGCTGAGCATGGGGAGGGTGAAGCAGGGGGGTTTTGTGTGCTGAGGAACAGCTAAACCCATGATTTTAAATTCTCTACCCTCACTTTTGACTCAGAGCAGGTTCCCACAACTAGGGAGTGAGGAAGGGGACCCTGCAGATGCTGACCAGGGCCCCCCCGAGGGGGGTACCATGTCTGTATAAAATCATAACATAAAAGAATTCCACTGTGGGTTCAGCACTTGATGTCATCTCCAATTGCACCGACCTCCGGAGCTTGGATACACCCGGGTCTTAGCAGCTTTTTATCCTGGCTTATGAAAAACCATGGGAAGTGGGGATTGTGATCCCACAGGTGCCCATCCCAGAAGTCAATCCTGCCAAAGTACCCGGCATGGGTGCTGGCAGCAGGTCCCAGGGGGTGGCATAGGGTGACCAGACTCCTCTGGACAGGGCAGGGTCCTGGAGTTCTTGTGTCTCTGCTTCCTCCCTTTTCAGCTGGAGCTCTGGCTCCTGGGATTATACCTGGGAATAAATCATGGAATAATGACAGGAAAGCTCTTTTTTTTCCCTCCCCCCTGAAGTTCCAGCAGCCTTGCAGTTGTTTGGACAAAACAAACCCAGGAATAACTCATCCTTAACAGCAGCAGCTGCAGTGTCTTGTTGGAGAACCCAAGGCTGTGTTTTCTTCTCCTTTTCTTACCTTTTCCAGGGTCAAATGAATCAGGATTCAAGGGAACCAATCCCCTCTCCATCAGTGGTCAGAAACTATTTTATCTAAATAAAGCAGGGTTGTTTTGGTGGTTTTTTTTCCAAAGAGTTCCTGGGGGGATACAGGGAGAATTGGAAGCTGGTTCCTTGGGCTTCTTGTCCAAGCCTTTTAGTGCTGATGAGCTTTGTTGCTGTGTCTTTTGGAGACATGTTGAGATGTTTCTCTGAGCCATCTTCCTGGGGTGAATTTTAGGAAGGTTTTCAGGCTGAGGAACTTTTGGTGAAATGCTTCCAAGTGGGATTTCTCAGCCAAGTTCAAGTGCAGAGCAGCCTGTTGTATCTCCAGGCATGGTGGGTGGAAAGGGTGAGCGTGGGGCAGGGAAATGTTCCCTCAAGTGGCTCAAGATAATGTGCTGAGGTCGTTGTTAGTGTTACAAGTGTTTTCTTTGTTCTTCAGAAGGTAAAATGTGTTCCCAGAAAGATCTCTTGAAGGTTGGAGTGAGGTCTCCCTAGTAATGAGCAACAGGACAAGAGGAAATGGCCTCAGGTTGCACCAGGGAAGGTTTGGGTTGGATATTAGGAGAAACTTCTTCACTGGAAGGGTTATTGAGCATCGAGGCTGCCCAGGGAGGTGGTTGAGTCACCATCCCTGGAGGTGTTTCAAAGCCATGTAGATGTGGTGCTGAGGGACCTGGGTTAGCTCAGGCCTTGGGTTCATGGTTGGACTGGATGATCTGAAAGGCCTTTTCCACCCAGAAGGGCTGTGTGATCTGGTTAGAAGCTTCTTTCCAACCCAGAGCCAGGGCAGAGCTGCTGCTCAGGAGGCACAGGCAGGTTGGAAGGCACCAGGGAATCCAAGCCTCTGCTTCCTAGGGTGGAGGAGAACTGGGAGGGCATCTCATTTAACCAACCACTTCCCAAGCTGGAGATGATGGCACAAAACCACTGCTGCTCCTTTGTTCCACCTTGTGTTGGGCAGTGGGGCAAGGGAGCAGCACCAGGGGGTTTGGGAATCAACCCCAGAGGTTCCACTTGCATTGCTTTGAAATGTATATCCCAGCCAACCCTGCTCTTGCTTTGATCCAAGCAGCATGTGGTGCCCTTTGCTATCCAAACCTGCTTTTAGGAAGTGATTTGCATGATTGCAGTGGGATGGAAAAAAACAACCCCAACAAACCACCTTCCTCCAGGCAGGATGTTCCCATTGTTGTGGCTGTTTGTTTCTCTAATGTGTGTGTTGTGTGTGACTTGCAAGGAAATCAATGGCTTTAGGTTTCAGAGCTGCCTGGGGAAGTTAAAACATGTTCTGTGCTTCCCTTCCCAGCAAAAAGTGTGAGAGGAGAGAAGCAGGTCTGACCAGCAAGAGGTTGTCCTGAGAGGCTTGAAGACTCTTCTCCCACCTCCAGGCCTGATGGTAGGACTTTGCAGGGCAGCTGGGAGGACTTTCTTAGCATGGGAACTGTTTCCTTCAAGCTCTTTTGGTAGATAAGAGGTGAACAGGGCTGCAGAAAGGTGCTTGGACCAGCAGAATTGGTTTTGGGGCAAATATCTTATCCCATCTGTGGGGTCAGATGCTGTGGGAAATGGGAGCTCTGGGTATAAGCACTTGGGAGACACATTTTTCTTAAAAAGGGTAAGAATTGGGGAAGTGTTGCTCTGGAGAGGGTGGGGAGGGCTTTGAACAAGGGGGTGTAGTGATGGGACAAGGGGGAATGGTTTGAAACTGAGGGTTTGACTTTGGGGCCCAGACTGAAGGTTGGTGGGTGTCTCCTCACAGACCTGGGGGCTTTATTGATTGTCCCCTGCCCAAATTCCCACCCCACCCAGACTGTAACTGCTCCCCTCCAGGTGGAGCTGCCAGCTTCTCATTTATTTTAATTGCCATCTTACCCTCCTGCCAATGACATGGAGATGTGAGGAAGGGCTGATGGAGCTGGGAGATGCTGGGGAGGCATTTGGGGCTTGGTGGGGGCATCATCCATCCTGGGACAGATAAACCACCTCTCCTGCAAAGGCTGGGAGAGTTGGGGAGAAGAGAAGGCTCCAGGGAGACCTTAGAGCAGCTTCCAGTGCCTGAAGGGGCTCCAGGAAAGCTGGGGAGGGACTTAGGACAAGGGCAGGGAGGGATGGGATGAGGGGGATGGATGAAAAGTGGGAGAGGGAGGTTGAGGCTGGACATGAGGAGGGAATTCTTTGGTGTGAGGGTGGTGAGAGCCTGGCCCAGGTTGCCCAGGGAAGCTGTGGCTGCCCCATCCCTGGCAGTGTTGAAGGGCAGGTTGGATGGGGCTTGGAGCAGCCTGGGCTGCTGGGAGGTGTCCCTGCCCATGCAGGGGGTTGGATCTAAATGAGCTTTAAGGTCCCTTCCAACCCAAACCATCCCATGATTCTATGAAAAATCCCCCATTTTCTAGCACTGAGTTTCCCCATCTCCTGCAAACTCAACTCTCCTTTTTTCCCTGCCTCAAGCTCACCTGGTTTCTTTGGTTCTGTGTCATAGACTGAATTTAGCCCATTCATTTTTGAGGGAACTTTCCTTGCCTGCCCCAATGTTTTAGCTCCTTAATACTCCTCTAATGCTATATTAATAAAATACATTTTATTAAATACAGACTGCTGAATTTTGGGCTTGAAAGAACCCATTTGACAGCTTAAGGGAGGGTTTCTGTATTAAACCAACCCTCTTGTTGGTTTAATATTTAAAAATGTGGGGAGGAAGTAAAGGATGGTACCAATGGCTGGGATGGTTGGTGTGAAATCCTCATGATATCCCAGATCCATGTCAGGATTTCAATGATCTGCCCAAAATTGCAACCTCACTGTCAGAAAGAAAAGTCCAAGCAGCTTCATTTTGTCTTGTCCATCCCAAATAAATCCAGAGGATACTGGTTGAATACAGACTCAGTGTTGCTGGTGGGCTCTGGGAGCTGCTTCTGCCACTTCCTTGAATCTTGGGATGGGTCTGGGTGGTTGGGATGGTGGGAGAAGGGGAGAGGAGCCCAAGGGTTGGGTTTTGTCTTTGTTTGCTGGGTTGTGGTTCTGGCTTGAATAAGAATTGGTTTTGCTTCCAGGTTCTCTGCTCTGGGACAAAACCCACCATGTCCAGGAGGAGCAGCAGCCACAGCCACCATGAAAAAGAGGTTTTTGTGGAATGTTCTCTGTGTCCTGGTGGAAGTTGAATGTCTCTCTGCTGTCTCTGGCTTTGAATCCCTCCTGGGGCTGATGATTGGGATCCAAATGGAAGGAGCAAAAACCAAAGAAGCAAGAGCTGTGCTGGGGCACGTGGGAGGTCCTTGTCCACCACAGCCTCAGAGGTGAGTGGGTTTGCTCTGGGGGGGCTGGGGAAGGTTTGGGGGGGGGTGTTCTGTTGGGCTGAACCCAGTGGGGTTCAATCTGAGACCCAGAAGGACACAGGGACAGTTCAGCACCCTCAGGAGCCAAGTGAACCCCATGTCCACCCAGGCCTTATTTCACCCCCCCACATCAAAACCCACTTTCCAGATTTCTCAGATGGCTTTAATCACACATGCAGGAGAAATATCTAGATATACAAACTGTGCATCTGTCACCTAAATATATATCTATATCAAATCAAATCCCTCTTTTCATGTTTGATATTACCCAGCACAGAAGGTCTGGGCCAGCCAGCGTTTGCCCACCATGGATGCCATCAAAGACCAGCCTTTCCAATTTCCACCACAGAATCAGCTTCAGCTGCAGGGTCCTTTGTCCAGGTTGGCTTTTTTTAGCTTCCATTTCTGGACCAAAGGCTCCAAGAAGAAAGCAAGTGGTGAGATGAGAGCACAGGCTCCAGCAAAGAGGAAAGAGCAGGCGTAGGTCTGGGTGTAGTCATAGAGCCACCCTGCAGGAGAAAAGAGCTGTGATTAAAGCTGGATTTTTCTCACCCAAAAAAAAAACCCCTCCTTTGGGGAGGTGGGTGGGAAGCAAAGGATGTGTGTTCTCATTGAAAAATTCCACAGATATTTGCTTTCAGTGATTTTTTTTAACTCTTCCCAGACCTGCTGCTGTGCAGCGTTTCCGTGCCCAGTTCTGACTGTTGCCATTGCCAGGCAAATTTTGGAGGTCATTCCTCCTGCAGCTCATTTCTCATCCTGGCAGTGGGATTGGATTGAATTGGATTGAATCCCTGACTTCTCTTTTTGGTTGTTTTTTTTTCCCTTCTTGTTTACATCAGGAAGCCAAAAGCCACCACAGAGGGAACCTCCCGTTGGATTCAGGAGATGATTTGCACATGTTGACAACATCTGGGCTGCAAATTCCAGGTTTTCCAGCCCTGCCTTCTTGGGAGCAGACCCTGTTGAAGACAACCTGTCTAATATGAGCCATCCCAGGCCAGGAGCTTGAAGTGAACTCACTTAGAAGCAGCTTTTCCAGCACTTAAAAGGACAACTGGAATTCCATGAAGGCTCAGGAATCTGTGAGGGGCCAGGTCACCTTTTAAAGTGACCTCCAGGTGTTTTATTTAGTTACCATCTTGTGTCTAGACAAGTCATCTGAAGGGTGGAGAATTCCTCAGCTTGAATCAAAAAAAAAACATCCAAAGAGATGGGAGTTGCTGCTGCCTGGAAGAAAGGTGGGATCTGGTTTTCTTCTCTAAAAATCTGTGGGATCTGGACAGGAGAGGGAATGTCAGTAAGATGGAGAGGACAGAGTGTTCCAGTGCTCTGGTTTCTTTAATTTTTTTTTAAAAATCATTTACATAAAAAAATAGAATATTTAAGTGATTTTTTAAAAAAGATTCTTCAGGAGCAGTTTGAATTTTTCTGGGGATTTTTGGCCCTGTAAGAGCAGCACTGGCTCCTCCCCAGCAGTTCCCTGTCACCAACATCACCCCAGCTTTTGAAAGGACAATGTCTCCACTCTTTATCTCCCCCAAATTATCATCCCTGCTGCAGAAGCTGAAGGAGAAGCTCCTGGGGTGCAAATTCCAGCAGAGATTTTTTTGCAAGCAGTGCTGGGAAATCCCTGGCACTGGGGGGTGGTTCCTGCTTGTGCTGCTGCTGAAATTGTGCTGCCAATCTGCATTCAGAAGTGTTGGTTATTCCTCATGGAATCCTGGAATGGCTTGGGTGGGAAAGGACCTTCAGGATGATCTAGATCCAACCCCCTGCATGGGCAGGGACACCTCCCACCAGCCCAGGCTGCTCCAAGCCCCATCCAACCTGCCCTTCAACACTGCCAGGGATGGGGCAGCCACAGCTTCCCTGGGCAACCTGGGCCAGGCTCTCACCACCCTCACACCAAAGAATTCCCTCCTCATCTCCAACCTCAATCTCCCTCTTCCACTTTTCATCCATCCCCCCTTGTCCTCTCACTAACAGCCCTTCCTGGTGTCCTCAGCAGCAATACTTGGGGTGGAGGTGTCTGCTGTGTGAGGAGAGGCTGGGAGAGCTGGAGGCTGAGGGGGGATCTCATCAACCCTCCTCAATATCTCCAGGGGTGTCAGCAGGATGGGGCCAGACTCCTCCCAGCAGTGCCCAGGGACAGGACAAGGGGCACTGGGCACAAACTGGAGC
>NW_009953189.1:14155-15795 GCF_000747805.2 Chaetura pelagica | reverse complement strand
GTGATGGTGACAGAGCCCTGGGACAGGCTGCCCAGGGAGGTGGTGGAGTCTCCTTCTCTGGAGACATCCCAACCCCTCTGGATGTGTTCCTGTGGGATCTGCTGTAGGTGACCCTGCTCTGGCAGGGGGGGTTGGACTAGATGATCTCCAGAGGTCCCTTTCAACCCCTCCATGCTGGGATTCTGGGAAGGGCAGGTAAAACTTAGGTAAGAGCATCTAAATGCCAGCCTAGCTTGCTTGCTTGCTTCCCTCCCTCCTTCCTTCCCTCCTTCCTTCCTTCCTTCCTTCCTTCCTTCCTTCCTTCCTTCCTTCCTTCCTTCCTTCCCTCCCTCCTTCCTTCCTTCCCTCCTTCCTTCCTTCCCTCCTTCCTTCCTTCCCTCCTTCCTTCCTTCCCTCCTTCCTTCCTTCCCTCCTTCCTTCCCTCCTTCCTTCCTGAAAACATAGTAAAACAAAACATCTTCCTCTCTCCTTAGCTCTCCAAAATCATGTTGGTTCTGTTCTGCTTTTGTTTCCAGCTGTGCTGCCGGTTGAGGAGCTGGGAAGGAGCCTTCAAACTTTTCACCCTGGGCTTTTCAGCTGGATTTCAAGGCTCTTAGTTCCCCAGGTGTGCAGGTAGGTCACCTTTGCATTGCATTGCCAGGAGGTTTTGTTCTCCTCTGCCAAAGAAGCAGTTGATTTTGAAACCTCTGTGGTTTTCCTGGTGCCTTGGGTGTCACCTCAATTCAAATAGCTGAGTTGGGTAGAACTGTAATTGAAACTGGAAGGGTTGGGGAGCTCAGCACCCGGCAGAGGCACCAGACCCCAGGGTATCACCATCTCAATCCTGGTCTCTGTTCTGCAAGGAGTTTTTTGGACACTTCATCAGGAGCTTCTGCTCATACTCAGTTTTCATGCTGTCTTGGAAGAGAAAATTGCAGGATTTATCTTGTTTCCCAACCCTCCATCCTCAGCTCTGAGCTGGTTCCCTCTGCCTCTGGTGTGACAGATCAGCCTGAGTTTTGCTTCTCAACTTGACTTGGTTTTTATTGATCCCACCAGCCTGGAGAAGACTGATTTCCATGGAAGGCTTGGTTGGTTTTTTTTTGCAAGAAACCTGCTTGCACTTACAAAACCCAGACCTGTTCCCCCAGTGAGTGGTTGGCACTTCCAGAAAGGAAAAAAAACTTCCCAGTTAATGAAAAGAGATTGGAAGGAGCTGCAAGTGGAAAGACAATCTTAGCATCAGTGATGCATGGATGAGAAAGAGCCAAATAACTGAGCTCTTTTCATACTCTGTGCTACTTGGGGGGGGGTGGAATTTACTGCTGGGGTTGGAGAGGGATTGATTTCTGGTGGGACATCCATCAGGTATCAGCAGATCTTACCTGATGCAGGTTGTATCTCATGGTGACAGTGTCCATGAAACAGCTGAGTTGCTCAAAATTGCTTCCATACCCAGAGCTTTGTCAACCTGAACATACTGATTAGGGGAATCAATTGGGTTTTTCACATGCTGAAACTTGGCAGGGATTTGCTGGATCCTTGGTACCTCCCAGCAAAGTGTCTCTGCTGTTTTGGGGCAGCTGAGAGCAGAGGGTGAGGAGCAATAAATGAGGAAGAAATTGCCAGGTTTGATGCCAGGGGAGGGACAGGACATTGTT
>NW_009953189.1:4679-14037 GCF_000747805.2 Chaetura pelagica | reverse complement strand
TGCTCCAAGCCCCATCCAACCTGCCCTTCAACACTGCCAGGGATGGGGCAGCCACAGCTTCCCTGGGCAACCTGGGCCAGGCTCTCACCACCCTCACACCAAAGAATTCCCTCCTCATCTCCAACCTCAATCTCCCTCTTCCACTTTTCATCCATCCCCCCTTGTCCTCTCACTAACAGCCCTTCCTGGTGTCCTCAGCAGCAATACTTGGGGTGGAGGTGTCTGCTGTGTGAGGAGAGGCTGGGAGAGCTGGAGACTGAGGGGGGATCTCATCAACCCTCCTCTATCTCCAGGGGTGTCAGCAGGATGGGGCCAGACTCCTCCCAGCAGTGCCCAGTGACAGGACAAGGGGCACTGGGCACAAACTGGAGCACAGGAGGTTCCAGCTGAACAGGAGGAGGAACTTGTTGACTGTGAGGGTGACAGAGCCCTGGGACAGGCTGCCCAGGGAGGTGCTGGAGTCTCCTCAGTGCTTCCATCCCCCTCATCCCTCCCTGCCCTTGTCCCAAGTCCCTCCCCAGCTTTCCTGGAGCCCCTTCAGGCACTGGAAGCTGCTCTAAGGTCTCCCTGGAGCCTTCTCTTCTCCAGGCTGAACTTCACAGGAGAGCCCAGGCTGAGCTGCCTGCCAGGGAGCTCTGCTCATCACTGCTCTGGTTTCCTAGTTTCTGGTTTGTTCACATGGGGAGGACTGAGGGATTTGCTGAGCTCCAGCTCTGAGATTTGGCTGAAGGGCTGTCAAGGAGAAGAAAAGCTTTGTCCAGGTGTTTGGAGGAGACCAAGTCCCTCACTCATAAGCAGTGACTGGAAACACTTCCAAGTGCTTGAAATCCACCAGCTGCTCCAAACTGCCCTGGGTTTCTGGCAGAGGCAGAGGAGGAAAAGGCTTTTCCTTCTCCTTATCTCTGGTACCAGGAGCTCTTGTGGCTGAGCTGCATAATCTTCTTCAAAACAAGAGATTACTGAGACTTCTCCTTCTGTCTCAGGGCCTCTGTGGTGGGGCTGCTGCTGAGTCTTGCCACGTGACCCCCCTGGGCCAAGTTCAGTGTTCCAGAGACCTGTTTTGGGGATCAAATCCACAGGAATGTGGCTGTTGCTCTTCTCCTTCATGTTCTGCTTCTGATCTGTCTTGAAAATGAGATCAAGCAGCAAATGTATCTTCCCTGGGTTTCCTGAAGGGCATTTATCTACTGGAAGGAGGACATGGGGTAATGCATTCAAACTGGAGGAGAGGAGATTGAGGTTGGATGTTCCAAACTCCTGTTTTGGGGCTCAAACCCACAGGAACAGGGTCATTACTCTGCTGCTGGCAGGGTTCAAATGTGGCGTTTCCCTTCTGGTTTTTTAAGTCCTGTGTCCTGTTCTGGAGCCCCCAGTATAAGGAGGAGATGGAGCTCCTGGGGAGAGTCCAGAGGAGCCACAGAGATGATCCAAGGCTGGAGCAGCTCTGCTCTGGAGCCAGGCTGGGAGAGTTGGGGTGTTCAGCCTGGAGAAGAGAAGGCTCCAGGGAGACCTTAGAGCAGCTTCCAGTGCCTGAAGGGGCTCCAGGAAAGCTGGGGAGGGGCTTGGGACAAGGGCAGGGAGGGATGGGATGAGGGGGATGGATGAAACTTGGGAGAGGGAGATTGAGGTTGGAGATGAGGAGGGAATTCTTTGGTGTGAGGTGGTGAGAGCCTGGCCCAGGTTGCCCAGGGAAGCTGTGGCTGCCCCATCCCTGGGGGTGTTGAAGGGCAGGTTGGATGGGGCTTGGAGCAGCCTGGGCTGCTGGGAGGATCTAGATGATCTCTAAGGCCCTTCCCATCCCAAACCCATTCCCTGATTTCCATGCAGCTTTTTCCCCCAGTGCTCCTGGGCTGTTTCAGCCTGACAGCCAAACCCACTGCCTGTCTAAAAGGTACATTTCTGAAAAATGCCTTGTTTTTTTTCCCCCTGCTTGGACAAAAACCCCATCCCTGGATGCCCAGGGGTAGGAAAGGGAGCCAGGACCATGTTTGATCCCTGGATGGCTGAGGTGGGTAGATACTGAAGACAAGAGTTACCTGCCAGGGGAGGTCCACTGATAGCTGCAATCCCAGCAAAGAAGGCAGCAAAACCCAAGTAGCTGTGGAGCTTTTCCACACCCACCAGATCCACCTGTTTGGAAAACCCAGTGGGATAATTATGGATGGAGGTCACAGGAAGACACAAAGAGATTCCATTTTTGGTTTTAACTTTACTTTCTCTTTTTCAGCTGCAGTTTTGAAAGGACTTGGCTTCTCTAGATCTGCTCCAGCCTGGGATCTGGTCACCTCCTTCAGGCCAGGATGGAAATGACTGGGATACCAGATGTTTTTCTGTCTTCCAGCTGCTTGGGCATCTCCCACAGCAACTCCTAATGCTCTTAAGACTTTTGAGGGAGGTCTTTTAAACTCTGAATTCCTTTCCAGAAAGGAATGTACCTTCCCTCTCCAGATCCTGCTGTCACTGGTGTTAGAATTCTGGGATCAGGAGCAGATGTGGACATCCCTCTGTTTGATTAGTGAGACAGGAATTGGGATGGATCCATTTATTTCCTGTGACCTGGAGGAGTCTCCTTCAGGAAGGGGGGGTGTTGGAGATAATTAGCAGAGCCAGGTCATTCAAAATCAGCACTAAATTCCATGACATCTGGGCTGGGGGTTCCAGGAAATGGGTCAGAGGGGCAATTTGGGACTCCCCAGTGGCTCCAACTGGGAAGACAGGAAGGAAGAGCCTTCTCAGGTGGGTCTGCAACCCTCCAGGGTGCTTCAGCTTTTTGGGAGGGCTTGGGATAAACCTGAAATCCTGTTGGAAAGACCAGATACTGTGTTTAATACCCTACTCACCAGCACAGGGAGGACCAGAGCCATGAAGCCCCCACAGAAGATGGCAAAGACCACGGAGTAGGTGAGGAGTGAGGAGAAGGTGGTGGCCAGAGGACACAGCAGGTTGGTGATGCCACTGAGGACAAGGTAAGCCATGTGGTAGTGATACTTCTTGGTCCAGTTCTGGTCAGCTACCCAGCCTGAGAGCAGCTGGCTCAGCATCTCTGTGATGCCTGGGAGGAAAAGGAGATGTCACCAGAGCCTTCAAAATGACTTGATTTCCCATGATTTGGGCTCTTTTGCATCATGTTGGGTCTGAAACACCTCCTGATTCCACCTGCCTGGAGGAACCTGACCAGGTTGAGGTGGTTTCAGGCTGTTGTAAAATCAATTTATTGCTTTTTTTTTTGCCTTGCCAAGTGCCCCTGGTGCAGCACAGGGCTCTGTGAAGCTGCAGGGAAGGGCTGAGCACCCACCTGAAAACTCCTTCTTATTTCTATCTTATTTGTTATATATGACATATCATAGGATGACAGGATGGTCTGGGTTGGAAGGGACCTTCAAGATCATCCAGTCCCAACCCCCTGCATGGGCAGGGACACCTCCCACCAGCCCAGGCTGCTCCAAGCCCCATCCAACCTGCCCTTCAACACTGCCAGGGATGGGGCAGCCACAGCTTCCCTGGGCAACCTGGGCCAGGCTCTCACCACCCTCACACCAAAGAATTCCCTCCTCATCTCCAACCTCAACCTCCCTCTCCCACTTTTCATCCATCCCCCTCATCCCATCCCTCCCTGCCCTTGTCCCAAGTCCCTCCCCAGCTTTCCTGGAGCCCCTTCAGGCACTGGAAGCTGCTCTAAGGTCTCCCTGGAGCCTTCTCTTCTCCAGGCTGAACACCCCAACTCTCCCAGCCTGGCTCCAGAGCAGAGCTGCTCCAGCCTTGGATCATCTCTGTGGCTCCTCTGGACTCTCCCCAGGAGCTCCATCTCCTCCTTATACTGGGGGCTCCAGAACAGGACACAGGACTTAAAAAAACAGAAGGGAAACCCCACATTTGAACCCTG
This sequence comes from Chaetura pelagica, assembly GCF_000747805.2. NCBI lineage: Eukaryota > Metazoa > Chordata > Aves > Apodiformes > Apodidae > Chaetura > Chaetura pelagica. The sequence continues at coordinate 10,154 of NW_009953189.1, read as the reverse complement.
CCAGCAGCAGAGTAATGACCCTGTTCCTGTGGGTTTGAGCCCCAAAACAGGAGTTTGGAACATCCAACCTCAATCTCCTCTCCTCCAGTTTGAATGCATTACCCCATGTCCTCCTTCCAGTAGATAAATGCCCTTCAGGAAACCCAGGGAAGATACATTTGCTGCTTGATCTCATTTTCAAGACAGATCAGAAGCAGAACATGAAGGAGAAACAGGAGCTGTTTAATTTTTTTTTGTCAAGGCTCAGCAAAACTTTGGATACTTGATTTGTTTTTACCTCTCTCAAGGATGGATTTGGATGAGCTGAAGATCAGAGGAGCCCTCCCTGGCAGCTCATCTCTTGCTGACCCCTGTGTCCCTCCCACTCTTCATTTAACAGGTCAGATTAATTGCTCCTCAATGTCATTTCTAACTGTTACACAGCAGAGTGGAAGTGAATCATTTTCTTTTTGTGCAATAAAATAATTTCTCCTGATTGAGGTTGGAGCTGCTTTCTTAACCTGCTGCTATTTTAGTGCTAATCCCTGCTCATTACCTGGCAAGGGGTTGGTTTTTGGGAGGTTGTGGGTTGGTTTCCTCCTCCCTCCCCCCTTGGAGGGGAAGGTGCTAAATCTAAATGAGGTAGATCCAGGTGAATGTGGTTGTGTTTGGGGTGGGATTTTTCCCCCCCTATGGAATTTTTCTCTCTCTGCACAGATTCCTGGGGCAAACTAGAGGTTTTGGGGTCTGAGTGACTCTGGGTTCCTGTGGTTTGGGGGCTGGAGGGAAGCAGGGGCTGTGGGGGGAAGGATTTGGAAGACCAGGGAGCACCTCTGGAACTGGAAACCTGTGGGGTTTGGTGGAGTGAGGATGGGGGATCATCTGCCTTGGGTTGGGAGAACAACCCACCACATCAGAATGACTTTGGAGATGGGAGAGAAAGCAACTCTGGATATTCAGAAAGAGGGATAAAAGCTGAGAGCTGAACCTCTTCCTGGCAGATTTATTCTAGGACATCTTTGGGGCTGTTTCTTGGCAAGGTTTGTGTTGGTTTCCTTCCCTCTTTGGGCCTCCTTGACATGAGAAATGACTTGAAAAGGTTCTTTTGCCTACCAGCCACTGAGATGAGGTAAGAGGCATCCATGCTGCTGATCCCCAGGGTCCTGGCTCTGGGCACCAGGTGGAAGATGGGCACAAAATAGGCCAAGTGGCTGAAAAAAAAAGACCAGGTGAAAATGCTGAAGATGGGATCCTTCAGTGGGGAGAAATCCAGGAGAGGTTCCGAGTTGGCTTTGGTGGTCACTGGAAGGGATTTGGAGCCTCTCTTGGCCTTGCTGGCTGTTCCTGGGGAGTCCATGGGGGGTTTCTCAAGCTCTTCCAAAGTCAACACATCTCCAGTGTGGGACTTCAGGAGTCCCTCTGTGGTGGGAAGGTCCTGTGTCCTGCCAAGCTGGGTTGCCTTGCCAGTGGTGTCACCTGAGCATCCATCAAGGGTTTCTGAGTCCTTCTTTCCCATGTAAGACCCACGAGCTGGGTGTTGAGCAGAGGACTCTGGTGCTGCTTGGGTGCTTCTGGGTCTCAGCAACAAGCTGGAAGGCACAAGGTTCATCATGATGCCTCCAAAAATCAGGAGAGTACCTGAGGGAAGACAGAAGATGCTTTTTTCTTGGCATGGGGAAGGAACCGCAGGAGGAAATGATCTTTCTAGAGTAGGATGTAGTTGATACTGGACATGGAGAAAGCTCTAAGGTTTCTTACAGGAGCTTTTGTTCCTGGTTTCCCAGCTGGAAGTGCCTTTCTCTGGGATGCAGGGACCAAATCCAGAGCTATCTTTGGGATGTGGAGTTTGGGGGTTTTTTTATCCCCTCATTAGAAGTCCATTGCACATGACAAACCTTCCAGCTGGCCTGAAAAAGTGGGGTAAAAATAGGGTTTCTGAGATTTCTGGCTTAATTTAATGACTGAGAAAGGGTTGAGTCATTAACCAGGTGTCCTGGAAGAGGCAGAGTCATCCCCTGGTGCATCCATTGTAAGTTTTCAAAAGATCCTCTTATCCTGCCTAGAACATAGAATGGTTTGGGTTGGAAGGGACCTTCAAGATCATCCAGCCCCAACCCCTGCATGGGCAGGGACACCTCCCACCAGCAGCATCCCAGGCTGCTCCAAGCCCCATCCAACCTGCCCTTCAACACTGCCAGGGATGGGGCAGCCACAGCTTCCCTCTTAACGAAACATACAATCACAGACCACCCTGGTGGTGGGACTGGACCAAATATGAGAGATGGTGTCACCTTGCCAGCCATAAAAATCGATGAGGAGTTGGGTGAAGGGTGCAATGAGGAAGGTCAGGCCCATCCCAGAGCGGGCGAGGGCGTTGGAGAAACCCAAGCGTGTCCTGCAGCTCTTGGCTGTCATCACTGCAGCTGCCTGGTAGAGGCAGGAGAAGCCCAGACCTGTAGGAAGGGGAGAAAGAAGATCTCCAGCAGGTTGGATGGGGCTCTGAGCAACCTGGGCTGGTGGGAGGTGTCCCTGCCCATGCAGGGAGGTTGGATCTGGATGATCTTGAAGGTCCCTTCCCACCCAAACTGCTCAATGTTGTGCTGGTGGTGGAGCTGCTCTGTAGGGTTGAAATCAGGAGGGAGAAATATTTCATGGGTGGTCTCTAGTAGCTGGGAGGGGTTGAGGCTGGTGCACTTCTAGTGGTGGTTGGAAAAGGTTCATTCATGGTGGGTCTGGGAAAAAAGCTAAGTTAGTTTGGTCTATGATACTGCAACTGGTATCTTGTGGTCCTCAGCATGAAGCTGTGGGGTGTCACAGAATCATGATGGGTTTGGGTTGGAAGGGACCTTCAAGATCTTCTAGATCCACCCCCCTGCATGGGCAGGGACACCTCCCACCAGCCCAGGCTGCTCCAAGCCCCATCCAACCTGCCCTTCAACACTGCCAGGGATGGGGCAGCCACAGCTTCCCTGGGCAACCTGGGCCAGGCTCTCACCACCCTCACACCAAAGAATTCCCTCCTTATCTCCAGCCTCAATCTCCCTCTTCCAGTTTTAATCCATCCCCCCTTGGCCTCTCCCTCCCTGCCCTTGTCCCAAGTCCCTCCCCAGCTTTCCTGGAGCCCCTCCAGGCACTGGAAGCTGCTCTCAGGTCTCACAGTGTCTCCCAGAAAGGCTGTTTCCCTGTCTCAGGACCTGCCTGGTTGAACGTTTCAGGAGCTGCTTTTACTCCTCGTGCCCAGGGAAGTCTCAGCCCAACCAGGAGTCCTTGGTTGCTCACCCAGGAGAAGTCCCATGGAGACGTAGAGGAAGGGGACACTGGTGGCCTGGGTGCTCAGCAGGCAGCCCCCCACAACCAGCCCAGCCCCCAGGATGGAGGTGGGTCTCTCCCCCAGCCTCCTGCAGACCATGGACACCACCGGGGCTGGAAGGGAAGAGGAGGGAGAAAACTGAAGCTGGAGATGCCAGATGAGGCTTTGCAGGACTTGGGGGGGTCATTGCAGCTGGGGGGTGTGGCCCCCTGGGAGGGACAGAAGGAATTCAGGATGGGTTAGGATTTAGGAGAGTGGCCAAGAGACTTTTCCTTCTACCAGAGGAGCTCAGGAGAAGGTGTCAAAGCCCAGATGTCCTGTGTTTGCTTCCCAACCCACCCCAGGCTCCACAGCTGGGAATCATTCAGCTCAGAGGTGGTCAAACTGGTGGTGAAGGGGGGGAGGTTTTGGTCTGAAGGTGGACACTGAACCTGCTGCAGACACAACCCCCATCCCTGGCCCAGATACCTGGGTCTGAGCTGTGTCCACCTTGCAGGAACCTGGGCTGGCCAGGGGGTCTGCAGGGCACCCCACAAAGCAGAGCAAAGGGGGCTGAGGTGGGAATGCTGCCCCAATCCTTAGGGATGGGAGGGAACTTCACCTCCTAGGAAGCGCAGGGAGGACATGATGGACCCGATCCAGCTGAGCTGCTCAGAGGAACCTCCCACCTCCTCCTGGAAAGCCACAAAGAAGATCCCAAAGGTCTTGAGCATCCCTATCACGAAGACGTTGACCTGGGTTGGAAGCAGGTGGAGGTGAGATGATGCCCAAGGGCTTGGGCAGGAGGAAAAAGCTTTTTGGGGTTGGATCATTTCTTGGGGGGTTTTGGGGAGAAACAACCTGGGACACGTGAACTGGTGGTGGGGGGGGGAACATCAGCAGGGTGGGTTGGTGGTGGCCACACTGCTGGGTTTTTGTCAGACCTTCCAAAAACCTGCTGTGAAAATGGGCTTTTCCAAAGGAAAGGAACAAAAACCAGCCCAGAGTTGGACTCCTGTGGGGTTGTTTATTTTTCTTTTTGCTCTAAAAGTTACTTTTTAACCCTAAAGAATCATCTAGGTGGGTTGGAGCCCTCGGGAAGATCACAAGGAGCTGGTGGGGTGTTGAGCAGAGCAGGGATGGAGATTTGCTTGGAGCACTTTCCCAGGCTTGTCCTGCCCTGGGGGCAAAGGACAATTTGTGTCCTGAAGTCCTTCCCTCCTCCCCAGCAGCAGGAGGTTAAAGTTTTGCCAGGGAGTTCCTTGGGATGGGGTGGAAGCAGGGGAGGTTTTCCTGCACTTCCCAGCTGTCCTGGCTGAGGGTGGCATTGTCTCCATCATGGCTGGGAAGGTGGTGAGGGGTGTTAAAGCCTGGAGTGTGAATTGGTGCCTTCAAGTGGTGCCTGGTCCTCCTGGGAGAGCAGGAAGGAGCTGCCTGCACCCTGTGCCACTGCTGGGCACCCATCTCAGCTCTCACCCACTGCTATCCCAAGGGCTTTCATCTTTAGGGACCCCACAAAACACCCCTTTGGGGGCTGCCCCCCCAGGGCTGGGGTGTGTGAGGAGGGACAAGAATCATCAAACCATCCTGGTTGGAAGGGACCTTGAGGATCATCAAGTCCAACCATCAAATAGCATCTGGTTGTTTTGAGCCACCTGGGCACCTTCATCCCCACCTGAGATGTTTGCAGGTGGCATTTCCTGGGGGGAGGAAGGTGGGGGCTCCTGCTCAGGCCCTGGGGAACCAGGAGAGGACAAAGCTCTGCTGGTTGGTGCCCTCAGCTTGGTGGGATCAGCCCGTCCTGTCCCCTGCTCCCTGGGGTGACACTCCAGCCCTTCTGCCCCAGCTCCAGGAGGGCTGAGGTGAGTTTGGGCCCTGCTTACCAGGAAGAAATGAAGCACCACTTCCCAGGCCCACCCTCTGTCTGCAGCTCTGGTGCCTGGACCCTTCCTGGCTGCCTCTGGCTCTTCCTCCTTCCTCTTCCCTGGAAAGGAGAAGTGCAGGACACATGAACCCCAATCCCTGCTCCCACTGACCTCCAGGAGCTGCTCCTGTGGCAGCATCAGCTGCTTCAGCCCTTCCTTCCTCTGCCTCAATCCTTCCTCTGCCTCAATCCTTCCTCTGCCTCAGCCCTTCCTCTGCCTCAGCCCTTCCTCTGCCTCAGCCCTTCCTCTCCCTCAGCCCTTCCTCCGCCTCCGCCCCTCCTC
>NW_009953189.1:547-3954 GCF_000747805.2 Chaetura pelagica | reverse complement strand
CCTCTTCCTCAGCCCTTCCTCCCTCTGCCTCAGCCCTTCCTCCCTCTTCCTCAGCCCTTCCTCCCTCTTCCTCAGCCCTTCCTTCCTCTGCCTCAGCCCTTCCTCTGCCTGCTCTTCCCAAACCAGACACCAACACTTTCTCCCCCACTCCCCAACCCTTCACGGTGGCTGCAGCTCTGCCCAACCTTCCTGCCCAAGCTGTGAGAAGCTGCACGTGGCCACAGCCTGGAAAACCCTTTCCCATCCTTCCTCTTTCCCACCAAATTCCTGCCACCACTTCATTTGGGGGGTGGGTTTCAGAGAGAGGCCCCTGAACTGCTGCTTGGGAGGTGATGGTTGGGTTGCTTAGTGCCTGGAGTTGGAGTCACGGGGTGTCTGAATCCAGCTGGGAAGTTCTTCCTCCCTTCCCTGCCCTTCTCCTTTCCACCCTCTCACTCATCCCGGGGCCTCTGGCAGCACCAGGATCATCCCAAGGGAGCAGCCAGACCCTGGAGCAGCCAGGGCTGATGAACCCAAAGCTTTTTCCTTACCACTTTGCTGCTCCATGCTGGAAAATCCTCCCTGAGCCAGTGGGGTGCAAAGAGGAGACGTTTCTTCCTTTGCTCCAGGGACTAAATCCTCCCTTTCCTGCCTTGGCACCACAAATTCCAGCCCTTCCTTGGCTTCTGCTGAGGGAGGTGGGGTCTGCCCTGCCTGCCCAGCCCTGCAGTGGGACGTGGAGCCTGGGAAGGACTGGGACTGCTGGAGGAAGCCCATCCTCCTCCCCTCTGGGGCCAGAGCCCAAGGACCTCCCCTTCCCCAGCCTGGAGCAGGAAACCCGCAGCTTTGGGAGCAGAATTCCTAGGGGGGGAGAAAAGAGGAGGGGAAGGATTTAACTCCAGGTAAATGGGGACTGAAGCCAAACTGGGGGGGTGGGGGCTGGAGGGGAGCAGAGCCCTGTCCCTGCGTCTCCTGCCTCCCCCCTGCCTGGGAAGGTGCAGCACTGAGGGTGGAACATCTTCAGGGTTTGCAGCTGAGATGCTGAGGGAGGCAGAGCAGGGGTTGGAGCTGCTTCCCTGCCCCCGTTGTCAAGTGGAATAAAGTCCTGGGAAAATACAGCCCTTGTGCTCCCTCCCTCCCCCCTTTGGCTTGACCTCTCCCTGCAGTTCCTGAGGCCTGAGAAGTTGTAGGATCATGATCCTGCTCCTGCTTCCCTCCCTGGGCAGGAGGCTCTGCCTGCAGGGGCAGAGGCTGGAAATACATATATATATGTATGTATGATGGGATGGGATGGATTGGAAGGGATTTAAAGATGACCCAGTCCCAACCCCCTGCATGGGCAGGGACACCTCCCACCAGCCCAGGCTGCTCCAAGCCCCATCCAACCTGCCCTTCAACACTGCCAGGGATGGGGCAGCCACAGCTTCCCTGGGCAACCTGGGCCAGGCTCTCACCACCCTCACACCAAAGAATTCCCTCCTCATCTCCAACCTCCATCTCCCTCTCCCACTTTTCATCCATCCCCCTCATCCCATCCCTCCCTGCCCTTGTCCCAAGTCCCTCCCCAGCTTTCCTGGAGCCCCTTCAGGCACTGGAAGCTGCTCTAAGGTCTCCCTGGACCCTTCTCTTCTCCAGGCTGAACACCCCAACTCTCCCAGCCTCTAATATATATTATATATGACCCTGAATATCTATACATCTATATCCTATGGAGGAGCTTTCCTTACAGTAACACCTGCAATATGTGCACTGTTAATTTTTACTGAAATTCCATGGGTTTTTTCCCCAATCTAGGGGCTCATTCTCTGCTCTGAAGCTGCCCCTGCACCTCACACCCCAACAGCTCCAGGCTGGTGCTTTTTGAATCCCTTCCACCTGGGGAACATCTGAGAGGAGCAGGTGTTTCCAGGGGAAAGGTGGTTTCCCTGCATCAATGAAACTGCTTGAATCTGTCAGGATCTGGGAAGATGTTGCCCTGGATCCCTGGTGATTTTCCAGGGATCAGGCAGCAAAGGCTGGGCCAGCAGGTTCAGGTTTGAATTTCAATCCAAGGCACAAGTAAGTGAGTAACTGTGACCCAGAACGTTTAACTGGAGGAGGGTAAACATTTCCTAGGAGAAATTCCTTGGGCAGGAATTCCTCTGCAGGAGGGGAGATTGAGGTTGGAGATGAGGAGGGTGGTGAGAGCCTGGCCCAGGTTGCCCAGGGAAGCTGTGGCTGCCCCATCCCTGGCAGTGTTGAAGGGCAGGTTGGATGGGGCTTGGAGCAGCCTGGGCTGGTGGGAGGTGTCCCTGCCCATGCAGGGGGTTGAAACCTAATGGTCTTTAAGGTCCCTTCCAACCCAAACCATCCCATGGTTCTATGAAGGGACTGGGAGAAGCTGCCTCATGTGGTTTGCAACCAGGACACAGCACCAGGCAGCAGCTTCCACAGCAGCAGCAAGGAGAAGGTGTCTTTTTGCAGGTTATTTATTGATTTCTCCAAGAAATAAGGCCACACACCCACCCACCCACCCATCTTGGAAGTGTCTGATCATTCCAGGAGCTTGGTGAGAGCCCCACGATTCATCCTCAGCAGCACAAGTGCTAAAATGTGAGTTGGAGACCCTGGGAGCTGCTCAGGGTCTGTGAAGTGGAGAGGAAGGACCTTCAGCCCAGGGTTGGTGCTACAAGCATGTTCTGCACTGGAGGAGAGAGGTTGTCCAGTGAGGAGGAACTGGGAAGGGGAGGATTAGGCAGGTTCCTGAGGGTCAGGAGGCCAGTTTGTGCACTGCTACAGTGATGCTGTCGTGCTTCTGGATCATGATGTTCCTAGAAGAAGAGAAGTGAAGGCAGGTGAAAGGCCAGTTGGGAGGAGCTGACATGGGTGGGGCCTCCAGGAAAGCTGGGGAGGGACCTGGGACAAGGGCAGGGAGGGATGGGATGAGGGGGATGGATGAAAAGTGGGAGAGGGAGATTGAGGTTGGAGATGAGGAGGGAATTCTTTGGTGTGAGGGTGGTGAGAGCCTGGCCCAGGTTGCCCAGGGAAGCTGTGGCTGCCCCATCCCTGGCAGTGGGAATAAACACACTGTGGAAGGGGGTTGTTTATCCTGGAGGTGAGGGGAGACCTGCTGGCTCTGCAGCTGCCTGAGAGGAGGTTGGAGCCAGGGGGGTCGGGCTCTGCTCCCCAGGAACAAGGGATGGGACAAGAGGAAAGGGCCTCAAGTTGTGCCAGAGGAGGTTGAGGTTGGATCTGAGAAACAATTTCTTCACTGAAAGGGTCATTAAACATTGGCACAGGTTGAGTCTCCATCCCTGGAGGTGTTGAAAAGCTGTGGGGCTGAGGGACATGGGTTACCTGTGGTCTTGGTTTGGACATGGTGGAGCTGGGCTGGGGGAGCTGGGCTGGGGTTGGTGGAGCTGGTGGAGCTGGTCTGGGGCTGGGGGAGC
>NW_009953189.1:0-333 GCF_000747805.2 Chaetura pelagica | reverse complement strand
GCGGGGGTGGGGTTGGTGGAGCTGGTGGAGCTGGTCGGGGGCTGGGGGAGCTGGGCTGGGGGAACTGGGCTGGGGGAACTGGGGGAGCTGGGCTGGGGGAGCTGGGCTGGGGTTGGTAGGGTTGGGTTAGTAGAGCTGGGCTGGGGTTGGACTCAATGATCTGAAAGGTCTTTCCCAACCAGGATTCTGGGATCCCCTTCCCCCTGTGGCTTCAGAGCCTTCCTCCCATCTGCCAGGTCAGCTCGGGATGAGGAGAGGGGGCTCTGGGAGGGCCCCAGGGTTTCAGAAAAGGCCACCAGGGGGTCCCAGTGTCCCCCCAGGGCTGGGGACTCA
>NW_009953188.1:0-688 GCF_000747805.2 Chaetura pelagica | reverse complement strand
CCCATTATGACATTGCCCAGTATGACCTCACGTCTATGACGTCACCCATTATGATGTCACCCCTTATGACATTGCCCAATATGACCTCACAGTCTCTGACGTCGCCCATTATGACGTCACCCATTCTGACGTCACCCATTATGACGTCATCAATTATGATGTCACCCATTATGACGTCGCCAGTTATTATATCACCCATTCTTACCGCATCCATGATGCCAACACTCATTATGACGTCACCCATTGTGACGTCATCCATTATTACGTCATCCCTTATGACATCACCGAGTATGACGTCACACGTTATGACATCACCGACTATGACGTCATCCATTGTGACGTCACCCATTGTAACGTCATCCATTATGACGTCACTCATTACGACGTCACCAACTATAACCTCACCCGTTATGACATTGCCCAGTATGACCTCACCGTCTATGACGTCACCCATTGTGATGTCACCCATTGTGATGTCGCCAGTTATATGACCCATTCTTACCGCATCCATTGTGCCGACACTCATTATGACGTCACCCATTGTGTCGTCATCCATTATGACGTCATCCCTTATGACATCACCGACTACGACGTCACCCATTATGACATCACTCATTGCGATGTCGCCAGTTATTATATCACCCGTTCGTACTGCATCCATTATGACATTGCCCAGTATGACCTCACC
>NW_009953187.1:1539307-1559369 GCF_000747805.2 Chaetura pelagica | reverse complement strand
GAGAGCGCCATCCCTCACCTGTCAGAGATAGCGACGGCTGTCTGGAAACTTGCTCAAACTAAAAGCAAAGGGCTACAGATTTACTGATGGAAAGACAGAGCTCTCCCTGCATGGTGCATGCTGATAGTCCTTTGTATATTGTATTTAAAGACCCTGATTCAAGAAGCCCATGTTCTACCTAAATCACTCTGACTCCTTCTCCCCCTCTTATTTAAGTCGTCAGACACCAGGAAACAACAGCCAAAGGGATTGAAAACCAGGCTGGCTGCATGGGCTTGTGCAGCAGTGGAACCATGAGCTAGAAACAGGCTTTTTGAAAAGCTATGTGGCCTTAGAAAGGAGACAGAATTTCTCGCTCTCTTTTGCAGTGTTCGTCTTGTTTCTTCTTTTCAAAGGATGTTAGATATGAAAGTATTTGAATTCAGCCATTTTTCTTAATAGCCTAAATTTATCTACAGATTCTGAAATGTAAGAAAGGTGCTTTAACTCTATGTGGTAGTGCTTTACTTGCAAGTAGAAGTAATGTTTTGGAAGGAGAAAAGAGTAATAAGGAATAAAGTAATTATTTTCATATTTGCTTAGCCTTAAAAAGAATACCTAAAATCTGAGCAGAAAGATTTTTTATATATATATAATTTTTTTTGCACATCGTTTATTTAAACTTTTTCAGTAGAATTGGTGGCAGTATCATAATGGTTACTGCAGCCAAGAAAATCAGCCTAATCAGGAATCAAGGACCCCATTAATTTCAGCAACAGTTCCTCTAGAAAGCTGGGAAGTGAGCTAAAATCTTCGGATCCTAAAACATGCTGCAAACACTAATGAGCAGGCTCACAAAATACCTGTGGTCTTGTGGTTAACACAGCCCAACTGAATTTCAAAAGAAAGAGGTTCAAAGCCTTGCTCTGTCACAGCCAGCTCATACAAGACTAAGAAAGACTCTGATCCTGAAGTGCTTTAAATTTAGACATGAAAGTAATTCTGATAAATTCAGTGGGAAGAACATGCTTAAATGTTTTTATATTAAGGAGATTTAAGGGTACATTTGTGCTCAAAGTCCAGTCCGAACAGCCCTCCTGCAGCTGCTGACAGCCTCAACACTGACTGTCCATTGGAGCACCTGAGGAGCTTCCAAAAATAATGCCTGGTACTTCCCTGCACAAAGAAGATCTGTGGCAGAGGGTCTGCTGGAAGGAGCAGAGCATGGGTAGGAGGAAGAGCAGTAGTATCTTAGGATATGGCTGCTTAGCTGCTGCTGCAGCTGTCTTGGCACATGTCTGCCCAGGCCCTTGGCCCAAGCTTGGCCAAGCTCTAGAGAGCAATGACTATCTTTTGACCAAGGCCTTTTCCAGGTCCACTTGCTAACTTTTTTCACTTCTGTATGGCACGTGGGAATCCTAAATTAACAGGCATATTCAGAGAAGGTCTGATCAAACCAGTTGGGCGAAAATGCACCCTCAGTAAGTTCACAGATGACACCAAGTTGGGAGGGAGTGTTGATCTGCCTGAGGGTAGGGAGGATCTACAGAGAGACTTGGACAGACTAGAACGATGGGCCAAGGTCAACTGTATAAAGTTCAACAAAGCCAAGTGCTGGGTCCTGCACTCGGGCCATAACCACCCCATACAATGCTACAGGCTTGAGAAAGAGTGGCTAGAAAGCTGTCCAGCAGAAAGAGACCTCGGGGTTCTGTTTGACAGGCAACTGAATATGAGCCAGCAGTGTGCCCAGGTGGCCAAGAAGGCCAGTGGCATCCTGGCCTGTATTAGAAATAGTGTGGCAAGCAGGATTAGGAACGTGGTTGAGTCACCATCCCTGGGTGTGTTTAAAAGTTATCTAAATGTGGCACTTGGGAATATGGCTTAGTGCTGGATTTGGTAGAGTAAGGTTAATGGTTGAACTCAATAATCTTACAGGTCTTTTCCAACTTAAGTGATTCTATTATTTTTTTCTATGAAAATGCTGGGGCTCCATCCACCAGCTGGGTGAGCTGCAGCCCAGGCTGTTGGGCTCAGTTCAGCTCCCCCCTCTGCCCCACAGGATTTCAGTTTGCTTCCTGGGGCTGTTTCTAGCTACAAGTTTCACCTCCCCAGTCTAGCCCTAGCAGAGTGGCTTAGTGGACTCGTTCTGCTAGTTCTTGCAAAGCTTTTTAGATTTCATAGTTTATACCGTTTATGTGGCCAGCTCTCCTCACGTGTTGCCTGTGTAATCTGAGAAGAAAGCAAGAGCCTCTGCTGTGTGACACTTGCCCTTGCAGCAAATGCTGTTGGTACCAGTAAAATACCGCTCTTACAAAATCCTGCTTGAAAATGAAATAGCAGATCACACTCAACAGCTTGCTTTGTACATTATAGCCTTTTTATCATCATTGCTGAAAAGTTTATACCTGTCATTCCTTCATTGAGGAGCGGCATTGAATTGTTTCCTGTACACTCATCACAAGTTCTTCCTTTAATGAGTTACTACATCATGTGTGATGCTTCTTTAGTCTGTATATTACTCTTGCTTCTGCAAGGAGTTTACTCTATGGTTGTGTTCAGCCCGGGATGCAAAGTGAAGCCCTGGGGAGAGGAGCTTGCAGGAATGGAGAAGAAAAAGGGGTCATTTAGTTCTTTGAAAATACAGCTTTGCAGAGACCAGAGGGTAGGTCTGTCTTTTGAATCAGTGACTGCTCTGAGAGCAATAAAAATCACAAACAAATGTTGGTACCACAAATGTTGGAAGACCTCATAAATCATATGAGAAAGGGTAAAGCAATTATCTGAAGTACAATAGTCCTTCTTGAAACATAATGATCTTCAAAAATAAGTTTACAGCCTCCCTTCTGGACAATAATTTTCATAGCAGAAGTCTGGCAAAAAACTTCAGAAACCACATTCAGTAAGTCTTATTTGTCTCTTCTGCAAGGATAATTATGTTTCCTTTCCCCTGCTTTCAGGACTTATTCCCCAAAATTTGATAATATAATTAGAAAGTGTAGTGACAGGTAAGGAGTTCACCAGACTAGAATAGCAAATTTCGGCAAGAATTAAGTTTGCAGTGTAAAAGAGCACTTTGCTCACCTTTTCCTCAGTAACAGCATCCTAAACATGAAACTGTAAGACTTGAGAAAAGGTGCAAAGTAAGATTGAAGGGCATATAAAGGCTTGCACATACCAAAAAACCCCCCAAAAAACCAAAACCAAAACCAACAAAAAAAATAAAAAAAAAAAAAAGAAAAGAAAAAGAAAAAAGGGGGAAAAAAAGCATGGATACAGCTTTAAGACAGCAGATTCAGAGGGCAGAAATCAGACAAACACATCAAATATACATTGTTTATTGTTGATGCCTGAGGCCTCAAAATTATTTGGAGTCTTTGGCTTTCTGTGTGTACAAGATGATGGCAGGAACCAGACAATGATGTTTGTTCTTTCAAACCCAGCCACCAGATGAGTGCGATTGTTGTTTTTAAATATTTAGTGTTTTGTTGGAAGGCTGGCACCTCTCACATGCTCCTTGAAAGAGAAACAGTACCACAAGGATCCGGCTTGAGTTCAAAATGCTCTTTCGGCCCTCAATTATCCATCCCTCCCACACAGACAGATATGTATTTGCAACTTATTAGTTTGGGGCCTACTTTTTTATTGTGGTTTTGGTTTAGTTTATGGCAGTATATATTTTTGGCATTTGTTCTTCAATTTTAAAGTGAGTTTTGTGGTCATGGGAGGATGTAGAGACTAAATGCTGCAACAGAGCAAGGCACAAAAGGTGTGGTTTGCTGAGCAAGTTGGCAGCAGTGGCCTTCTGATCAGGGTCATTGGCAAAACGCATTTTCCCTACTCAGCCTTGACAAAGCACCGCAGTCCTGCTAGGTACAGACAAATTGCTTGCAAGGACTTGTGCTTGTCTTTTCCCAAAATGACCTATCTTTTCAAGAAAACAGAGGTGAATTGGACCGGCCCCTCAGAAATGCTCTTTTAGTATCAAGTCCTGTGTGAGCATCTGTGTAGCAGTATTCCAAATAAGCCCAACAGAAAGACTGATCTCACTTAGCCTTTTCTTGTGGCTCCCCTCCCTTTCTGTAGCCACAGGGAGAGATCACCACAGGGCAAATACATTTGGTTGGGAAGGAGGTTGGAAGAATTTCTGCTCCACCAATTTACATGCAAAGCTTCCAGTAGGAAGCAAGATTTCACCAGCAATCAGCAAGATTTGATCACTTAAGTCCTTCCAGTGATCTTGAAATACATCTTTTAGTTTACAGCTTTATTTGAGACATTTTCTGTTGGTTTTGAGGGAGGACCAAGGAGTTTTTGCTCAAATTTGTTCAATAAAGGAAACCAAGGGTTTCTCTAAGCTCATGTGCTTTATTTTACCCCCAATAGCTGCAAATGGGAAGAGTGGGCAGATTTCTCAAAGTTGAGCACCTTCATGTCCCATAGGACCAGATTGGAGGTAATTTTAATCATGACTGAAAATGGTGCTGCAGGATTTTAACACCAGCAGTTGAAAGGTCAGGAAAGGTCCTTCCATGCAGGACTCTCAGCAGATTGTGGAGTGAAATCTTGCTCTGAAGGCCAGGACCAGCTTCTTCATTCACTAACCCTTAGCATGGCCAGGATTTGCCCTATAAAATCCAACACTAAATCAACACTAAAGTGAATAAGACCCTTCATTTACTGCCTACAGCAGCTTTATATGAAGCCTGCCTCCTCTGGATCCCTGACTTCTTCTGCAGTGTTTGTGTCAAAACACAAACCTCTTCTTAATGAAGAAGGTGAACACATACACTGCACATGAAAGGGCTTAACAGAAACCTTTTTTTCTGAAGAAGAAGGGGAGAGCCAGAGAGCACTGTGCACCCTTTGTTTATGCTCTGAAAGGAGCCAAATTCAATGGAAAAATATATATCCCAAAGGCTTCACAACTCCCTTTTCATTCCCAATTACTATAGAGGAAAATTCTTTTATATAGCAATATTTTCTATCTTTGGACAAAATTCTAGCTTTATTGTGATCAATTTCTGGGGTTTTATTGTTCTATTATATGTTTGGTAATTCAATTTGTAGTTAAGGCTGCTGGTATATGTTTGAACAGAACAAGTTCAGAAGAGGACTACTTACCTGGAGAGGCATGAGGTTTTTTTTCTGTCTTCCTGTTTAATTGTCTACTAACAGACAGAGTTTCACAGTACTGTTATCACTGTGTCCTCTGTTTATTGTCAGTTGAATAATGGATTTTCCCCACTGATTTCTTGTTTTAAAGATACGTGTTTTAAAAAAGCCAACAAACAAACAAACAAGAAAACAAACAAAACAAAACAAAAACAACAGAGAAGCAATTCAATGCAATCCAGAGCAAAGCAGCTTTGCCAATTTTGCTGAAGGTGCTGATTCAACAAGGTCTTCAGCATTTGTAAATTGAGGGCCATGCACAGACAGGCTATTTTTGAAACAGTAGCACTAGTCATATGTTTAAAGTTACACGTGTTTAAGTACTTTGTGGAATCAGACCTTAATGCTTTGGGCTAAGCTGAAATGACTCATTTAAGGTAAAAAAAACATATATGTGGAAAAAATAATTCCATTTCCTGATAAGTCATCAAATAACTGCTTTTATTATAATTCCAAAGATGGGCTTCCCCTAATTGATTATACCATTTTAAGTCAGGAAGCACAAACCTCCGTAATATCATTAATGTGTGATTTAAGAGGATTTAACCCTTTAAACAGCAATAAAAATAGTCAATGGAAATAAGAGATACTTTGTAAGCTTCTTAAGGAAAGTAATTCTAGTGCAAAACATAGCTCATCAATGCATGTAGCTGACTTCAAGTAAAGAAACAGTTCTGAAAATGTAGGTTCATGGTTTTAAGCAATGCAGAAGGCCAAGCAGAAGTTACAGGTGCCACATAGTTTCCCCCTAAGTCCATAAATTCTGTGAGCATAGGGTAGTGTTGGGTGTTAAGTGTTAAACAACCTGAAACCTTCCTCAGCAGTTTGTCCATCTACAGGCAAATTTTCCAGATGGTCTTTGGATGATCAATTACTTTGCTCCTAATTGCAACTTCCCCCTCTATGTGTCTCCTTCCCTGCTGCTTCATTGTGAAGAAAAGTTAAGTCTTTAACCATGAAACAGCTGCCACAACTTGTAAACAGTTCTTAGCACTGCATTTGAGACTGTTTACAAAATTGGTAGGGCTCAAGTAGGCATTTTACTTTTAGTATTTGTTTTTCTACACAAAATATCTCAGAAATAGTAACAGGTAGTGCATTCTTAGTTGTTTCTTATTCCATATGTTTTTTTCATTAATGCCATTTACAAGAGGTAGCTCTTCCAAACATTGTAGATGCAGGAACAAAAAGTGCAGATGGACAACAGCAACAACAAAAGAAAAAACAAACATACGAACAAAAAGTTCTGTGTATAAGTACTACTGTCTTCTTCTGCCAAGTAAACCAAAGTGTCTAATGACTGCAGTTTTGGGCTGTTTTTCACAGATTTCTGGGAAAAAAAAAAAGGTCAGAAATGCATTCATGGACTTAGTGGGCTTTTGTATTTCATTTATCCATTTTTTCATGGTAACAGAACAATAAGATTTTATTTCCTTTTTACCATCATGAGTCCTTTTTTTTTTTTTTTACTGTTTAAAATCATGCTTCAGAAGATTTGCTCATAAAGGAAAAAAATGAGGTCTTTAGGATATTTTGAACCACTGAACAACATCTTGTTGACATATTTGACTGTTCAGTCCAACAGAAACAAGATCAATAGTCAGGTGAATCTCCCCCTAGATACAAACCACTGCAATCAATTTTCCTGTACTCTCTTGTCCTTATGCAGACTTTTTTGACATATCTCATGTGGCTTATGGCAACTTATGTGTAAACTCTTCAGGGTATTCAGACTTCTGTTAAGACTCTCCTAGGTATACAGACCCTTGTTAAAACATAAAGCAATAACTATTTCTAAAGACTAATGGTCTTATTTAGATCTTTTTTAATTAACTAAGCCACTAGTGAAACCTAGTCAAAGGTGTAAGTTCTGACTGTGACTTTTGCTGTCACAATTAGTGACATTGTGCTCATCTCCATTTTTCAAATGCTGAAGTAAAGAGATTTCATTGTAGTCTCTGTTGAGAATAATTAATATTTTGTACAGGAAATCTGTGAATGATCTCTCATTGAGTTCAGTACAAATAAAATTTGATTCAGCCTTCTGCACTTCAAAAGGTAGTTATAGAGAAATGATGAAGTTATTAAGGGTTTATCATGTGAACTAAATGGAGCCTCAGGATCTTTTGGGAAACTGGCTAATAGTTGACAGTAAAACTTTCCAGATCTTTTCAGATTTTTATTTAATTTTGCAAGTGATGTTTTGCTTTTCTGATTTTAAGTGCTGTACAGAGTTTGCATAAAACAGGAGGTGTCAATACTTACCTTAGTCTTCTTGGTAGCTTTAGCAGTGACATGGCAGATCTTTTTTTAAAAGGTTTGTTTAAGTGACAACATCTCTAACCAGACAGTTCTTGTGCAGTCCTGATGTGTTCAGCTTATCCAGAAGTCTGCAAAAGGATTGATCTGGTTTTATTTGTCCAAATGTCTGGCTACTACACACTTGTGGGAAAGAAAAAGTGAACTCAAGGCAGCCAAAGTGCTCAGAACAATGATAGACATTTGTTCTGTACTCAGCTTTGAGAAACTGCATTAGTTTATTTTAATGTTGAAAATATTTTGTCTACACACATTCATAACCCTTTAAACTTGACTTTCCCCTCTTCCTTCAATATGACTCAAAATTCCTTAAGCACTTAATTTTTGAAACCTGCAGCTTGCAAAGATTTTAACAGCTTAACAGTTCCTGATTTTTGTGGGCTGATGTTACATTTATTACTCAGAGCTGTGTGCCGGTGGTGCACTTGGGCTGATACAGACAATAGCCTAAGGTTAACCTGTGCCTCGAGAAGCTTGTCTGATCACCAGACAGAGATAACCACCAAGGTGCAAGCATTGCAGAGGAGAATTCAAAATTTTCTGAGGGTGGAGTTGTCCAAAGAAGAAGGCAAGATTGCTCAGTTTTAGTTAGTAATACAGTGGACCTGGTACTGGCCCTGCAATATTCATGTGTTTCAAAAAAGGAGCTGAAGATTTGAGGAGGCAGTGCTGGCTGTATTCTGACCACCACGGATAACATGATGGAGGAATGGAGACACTCCAGAGCAAGGAGCTGGCAGGCCCAACCCATCAAAGAGCAGAAAAGCAAAGAGTGTAAATAAAACCACAGATACTGCAGACAAAAGTAATAATACACCGCAGGATATCCAGGCCATTAGCCTGCAATGCTTACTTTTTGGCAACTTGAACTTCTGTGTCTCCCAATAACTACCCTTTGTCCCCCAAATACCAAGGAATGAGATAATGTAATTGTCCCCAGAAAAACCCCACTCGTGTATATAAGACTCATGTATATAATAAGTGAGCAAGATAGACATTTAGATTACATCCCATAGCTCTGGAGATGTGTGGGGAAAATAATCCAACAGAGAAAGAAAGAAGAATCCAAAAGAGAATTTGCTTTTTGATAAAGCAGATAATAAAAATTATATATTTGTAATGAGCTTTTGCCATTTGTCTACATTCAGTACTTTCTTAAAGACTATTTTGTCATACTGGGCTCAGCAATCTCGTGAAATATAATTAACTCTGGCATTTGATGTAAGACAGAATGTGGTCCAAGTTAAAATAGAAAGATAATCGCTTTTATCCGTTTTTTCTGGCCAAAATGTTTCAGCAGTGTGTTGTCATATATCAAAGTCTGTGCTGCCAAATATATGGAATTCCTCATCCTACTGGAAATTAAGCAGCCAAATTCTCATGCAACAAGTTCAGATGTACATCTGTATGACATGTATATTAGCAGAGAAGAAAGACTCATGTATATCACAGTGTCACTTGTATTTTAGTGGACAAGAAAAAGAACTCTTGTTCATCTATTTTATCATGACGTAACAAACACAAGGAGCATCTACTGAAACTAATCCTTTTACCAGAACAGCAACTTTATGTTTGTTAATAAAATATACTTCAAAAGCATTATTACAAAAGGCACTTTGAAGTCTTATTGACATTAATGAAAGCCTGGTTTCAAAAAGAAAAGAAAAAATCTAGTGTTGACCTTCTCAGAGAAAGCTAGGTGGATAGAATATTTTCCTTTGACCCAATTATGTCATGATGCTGTATTTTGATTTGGCCTTGCATAAACTTTCACCTGAGGAGCTCAAGGAAGTTCACAAATAACGAAGTGAGTCTCAGTAGAGAAAGTGATAAACATTGACTGATAAGCACAGAGTCATTCAAAAGTCAATAGCAGAGAAAGGGCCAGAACTCATATCTTCTGGCTTCAGCAACAGCCATGCTGATAATTCAGGAGCATGCTTAAAATCATGTCTGGCTTAAGTATGCAGGTTCAGTTTGAGCATCTGAGCAATACTAAAGAAGAGAAATCATCCTTAATGTCACAAAAGTGGCCACCATTCACTGATGACTAAAGGTAAGATGGTTTAAATTAGGACATTGAAACACACCTCAGCCCTAACCCAAGGCTTCTTTGCATGCACCAGCACAGCCCGGGCACAGGCACTCAGGCTGCACAGCAACTCGGCAGAGAGCAAAGGAGCTCTAATAGAAAGGCACAGTGGAGATTTGGTGAGGGGACACCGTGGGGAAACAGAATGGTTGAGTGCAAGGCATCTGTCAGGGCTTGAAGTGAAGATGGGAAACTTGGAAACTAGTCATAACATTCAATCTTAACCTACTACTTTTATTCTGTTATGAAAATAATATTTCAACAGTGATGTATGTTACACAGCTCATTTAAATTGAAGAGACTAGATGGCAGGGGGAGCTGCAAAGGTCAGTTTCATATGTCTCTGTATGACATAATTTATTTCCTCCTGTAACAAAGTGCAGTGTCTGATGAGAGAATTTCTGAATTGCCATCCCATGAGGCATTTTCTAGTGGAAGTTGAGGTCGTTTATAGAAACTACCCACAACAGGAGCACAAATTTTCTCAGCTGCACCAAATAACTTCAATGAGCATTTGCACCTTGAGAAGAAGTTTATAACATAGAGCTGTGTTTTCTTAGTTGTCTTGGTCTATATTTTATTTTCAAAGATCTGCCAAAAATCCATTTGTTGTTTTTTTTAAGCAACATCTGGATTAATTCAAGCAACTGTCTGCTGCTGCGACCTTACAACACTACACTATAATACTAATAAAACACACTTAAAAAAAAAAATCTCTGTGTTCTGTTAAGCACTGCCAATTTACAAGGACAAACTAATTTTCTGACAACAAAGCAGAGCTTTGTATGTCACAGAAGACATTTTAAATCTTATTCAGTTACATGGATCAGTTTGCACTCTTTTCCATCAACACAAAATTTGAAAAATATCATTAGCCAATTTGCCCCAGATTTGTAAGCCCTAGGAACTACATTTCAAGGGGAAAGGGGAAAAAAAAAAAAAAAAAAAAAAGATAATGAAAGTAAATAATATTACAGGTTATACTGAGCCAGATCTGTTCCCACTCTGCTTCCAGATATGTAAGTTGAGGGGAAAGTAAATTAATCCTTCATTTAATAATTAGTTAAGTCCTAATTATTTTCAGAAGTGTAGGAAAAGGATAAATTAAAATCCTAGCTACAGTTGAATTTATGTGGACATTTTCTCTGAGGTTACTAACAAAAAGATTCATTGCAGGAAAAGATTCATTTGTTTGATGTAGATAGAAGACAAAAGGAAATCTTCCAAGCACTCATATCTGCAACCATCATACCTATAGTAATGTTATGGCTACTACTCCTGTACTAACAAACAGTGCTGGCAGTGCATTCTATTATGCCTTGAAAAGCAGTTATTATGCTTACCTGGAAAAGACCTGCCTGCACCCTACAGCAAGAAACTCTGATCATACCCCAACATACTGTATGAAGCATTGAGACACACAGAAATAGAAAACAATGCAAATGTGTCCGTCTTTGAACTAACCTGAAGACAGTGATAACAAAGTATGTACTGATCTACCTCAGAGTCTGTTCATATGAGAGGCACATTGACCAGGCTGGCATAAACAATTAGAAGAAGAGTAGTTCTCACTTTGCTGGGAAGGGAAAACCAAACTGACATACAGAAGTAAAGCTTTAGCCCATTAGACCTGGTGGTTCAGTGAGGTCAACACTGTTTTACTGTCAAGTCAAATCATGCCCATATACTTTCTTCTTCTGGGAAGGAATAAATATTTGTATTTATTTATGTTTGCACTAAGAGGCAAAAATTCCCCATGAAAGTCTAGCAGCAAGAACACCTAACTGTGAAGTCAAATGTGTTGCACAAATATGTTTATTCTTCCAGGACTATCCTGATTTCATTTTGCAGTGTTCCCTGAGGTGGACAAAACTGTAAAGCTTGACAGTAAAATTAGAGTCAGAGAAGCATACAGTTGTTCCCACATGGATCCAAGTTTCACAGCTTTGAGATCCCAGTTGGTTTGAAAGCAAGCTGGAAATACGAGAACAGACTCTTTTCTGACTGCTGGGTGTGTTTGTTTTATCTCCCTGGGGAAAATGTGGGTTCTCTAAGCCACACTCTGCATTTAGAGTCTCTACCGGGAAACCCTAGAGAGGAAATTCTAAATCATAAGTTTCTACATGCTGTATTTGACAGCTGGGTCTTGGAAACTCGCGGTGTCTCTCCTGCTCTCCCAGCTGAAGGCAACCGGATTTCTACAAAGGACTCAAGGGATTTCCCAGTAGGGGCCAATGAAGATGTTACATCGGTTATGGCAGGGCCTCTTGGCATACACATCTTATGAAGAGCAGGAAACTATGCTGCCTAAAATGTGAGTTTTCAGAGATCAAATCACATAATGAAATGGACTACAGGGCAGTAGTTTTTTGTGGTGGTCAGTGAACACCGAGCCTTCTCTCTCAACATACTAAAAGATGAGATGGGATGTCAGACCAAAAAACAAACAACCCCCTCCCAAAACAAACCCAAAAAAGCAACCAGAAACCAACAAAAAAACAAACCAAAACAAACCATCTAGCTCACTTCAGGAAGAAGCAGTATTGATATAGGTTAATATATACCAGACCAGGTGTAAAGATGAAAGGCTTTAGATAGATTCTATTATTTCCCTCAGTGATTTTGCATTCTTTCATTATGTTCTTTGCTAAATACAATAAAACTTGGCAATATTTTAGTTTGAAACTTCCCTTCAGCAGTTATAAATAAAGATGTTGGGTTTTTTCTTCTATTTTTAAAGGAATTTTGGGTGAATCAAATGCAAAATTCCAATTCATTTAGAACTGATCTGACATCCCATCTTTTAGCATGTTGAGAGAGAAGGCTCAGTGTTCACTGACCACCTCAACAAGCTAGTCCCTTCTAGTTCTTCTTGTCATGTGATTGTATCTCTGAAAACTCACATTTTTAGGCGGCATAGTTGCCTCCTCTTCTTTGTAAGATGTGTATACCAAGAGGCCCTTCCTTTTCTCTAGGATTGTGTGAATTTCTGAACTGTGTTTGAAAAAAGAGGACCATGATGTACTGCATCTGCTGGAGAATATGGCAACATATCATCATCAAGCAACATCACCTATTTCAAAGGTAAGCCAAGGTTAGTCACAGCTGGAGATGAGAGATGACTAAGGTAAAAGCTGGAGATAAGAAAGAAGATTTTGGGGCATAAATTTGCTTCATCTGAGCTCATTTCTTCCCCTTGCACAGGGCTGGCGTTTGGAGTGGGGCTGTTGCTCTGGGTGTGTTTGGTATTTCTCTGAAACACCTGGACCTCTGCACCATAACCTGCTGCAGCTGAGCATCCTGCAGTGCCATAGTCCCTCATACCACCTCACAATGCTTGCATCCCCAGGGAGATGTAGATAGGGTTTTTACCTGATAGCTGTTGCCTTAGGATGATCTGTATTTCTTCTTGTGGGAAAGAAAGTTCTGTGGGTCCTATTTGTGGCAGAAGTCTCATTTATTTGAGCACAAACAAAAAGCTGAATGAAGCCAAGAAGTGTTTAGAAACATTAATATAACATGAAAATCAATCAAGGAAAACATACAGGAGTCAACTTTTACTTAGGCTAGTTTGAAGTTAGTGAATAGATCAAAGCAGTTAAAACAAAAATAATGACTTACGAAGACTAATGATAGAGAACAAGAACCTGTACAAAAACAAACAAAACACCTGCCTGAACTTGAGGGTGGCAAGGGAATTACCCACAATGAAACGTATTTCCTGAAACATGTTTACATGAAAATTGTTTGGGGGTTGGGAGCACAAAGTAATTAGCTGAAAAATGACTAGATGGGTGAGGTTAGATGATCTGTTTGTCTAGCCAGTGGTTTAGGGCCAATGCAGTGGAAGCAGAGAAAAGGAAAGGAGGGCAATATAGATTAAAAAAAAAAAAGGAGCAAAGAACACATATGTTTATCTGCTAGAGTCAATAATAATACTCTATAAAGCTACAGTGCCTAAATTATTAGAGTTGATCAAAGATCTCTCTCTGTTATGCCTTTCCAGAAGAAAATGCAGTTCCCATAAAGCTGTGAAAATGGTATTTAAATATTATTTTCTGGGAAAAATTGTATTTTCAGTTGTGGAATTGACACAAGATATTTCATTTTAAGTCGGTGAATTTTGTTTTCCTTCCCTTGGCAAATTGCCTTGTAAGAGTTCTAGATGAAGCACCTTGCTGTTTTAGGGCTGGGCATTGTGGTTTTACAACATCTCCAGTGACGCCAAACAACTATCACCTGACCCTGTGACATGGTTCATCATAGGATTCACTTGAACAGAGTTTGTAATGAGAGCTAGAACCTAACCAAAAAGCTTGGTCCTTAAAATGGAATGAATATTAACTACCATGAGACAAACACAAGGTTCATCTGCATCAGGAAGTGTTGGTTATATACTCTCCTGAGTGTTTATGGGCTGGAGTATTACAGGAATAACGATCAGAGCACCTGCAACACTCAGAAAAAAAACACATAAGTTTCTGAGATTTAAACATAAGTGGTCACATATGGCAGTAACTCTCACATCGCAGTCTGCCTTTCAAGGCTGGGTTGAAACTTCTCCCTTGCAAGTTTTTCTAGTAATCAGCTATACAGAAGAAAGTTTTATTCTAAAACTTAGAATAAGCAGAAAACTACTTATTGTTGCCCTGGTGGAAGCATCAATGGCATTTTAATGAACATCATCTGCAGCCTTTTACATTTCAGGCAACTGCCACACTATGTTCAGGGCAATGCTGGATCCAAGAAGTGCTGCTGTATGCACCCTGGTCTCCTGAAAGGTCATAAGCTGCAGGCACTGGAGCGATTTTGGGCGGTGTCACAAGAAGATAAATAGGACACACTGAACGTGTGATACAGAGGGCATTTTCTGTCTTCCAGATACAGCTTTTAAGGCCCAACTGTATGATCTTTACTGACACTGAATGAGGTTTTCCTGTGTGTCGTGCACTGCCTGCAAGTAATCTAATCTTTATTATAGGAACATATTAATTATTCTTATATTATTTAATATACAGTACCTCTGCTCTTACACTGAAGTATGTGTTCAGCAATACATGATTGGATGACAGCAAGTTTTCTTCATTCATTGGTGACCACATTGTCAGCAGTTGTTCCAGCACCCACTCTTGAAACAGAACCCCTTCACCCATGTTTTGGCCACTTCCAAATACAATTGCAGCCTGCTTGGAAACCAAATTATTCCAGGTGCAAGGGCTAATCTTAGTGAAAAGGCCCTTTGCTTGGTTGTATTTACTTTCCGAACAGTAGACAGCAATGTTGCTGCTGAGCTAGAAAGAATGGAACTTAGCAAAGTCCTGCTTCAGAAAATAAGCACATGCTTAAATCCCACTGACTTAAATTTAAAGCCTTCATACTACCCTTGCAGGGAAATTTTTCCTGAGCAGGGCTTTGATACTTTAACAAACTTACATTTTTTAAACTGGGTTAATAGGCAGCATAGAATCCCTGCAGATGTCTGTGGTGTGTGAGTTTCATGTCCTTTCACCGTAATGGAGATCATTTTAGAAACTAATTTCCATCACTATTCATAGATATTGGTCCCCATTATCTTAATGCCATGTGTAGGCAGACTGCATGTTTAGAGAAAAATAAACAAATGAAATTGCTAACCTCTGGCAAATGCCCAAAGCTGTGCCACCATCTCCCTACCCCACCCACTGATAAAATAAATTCCTGGCATTTTGCCTAGACTTAGGAATGCTAAATATAAGTATTCTTGGTTATGCACACTGAATGTCAGAAAATCAGGGCCTTAATGGGAAAAAAAAAAAGAAAAAAAGAAAAAAAAAAAGAAAAAAAGAAGAAAAAGAAAAAAAGAGGAAATGAGTCAACATCCCAGGGTCTTTCCACTAAGGACCTTCTGTTGCCAGCACCTGGAAATTCAATACTAGGGAGCAAGCCTAAATTAACCCCAGGACATATTATTGGCTATCCCAGGCCATATGAAAAGAAGAGAGCCCTGAGCTCCTGCGATTGACCCTGAAAAATGCTGGTACACCTTCCATGAGTTCCCAGAGGAAATCAGTTAGATGCAGAGGTACTCCTTAGTTTACATCAGTAAGAGTGCCCGGGTATTAAGATAGATTAAAGGCTCACTATAGGAATTTGTGATGGACAAGGTTGTCCATTTCTTTCACCTTTGGGGTAGAGTCTGTCCACAGAGCACCCCTACTTAGTCTATCCCAACCTGCAAGGGCAACAGCTGTGTCAAAGAGGAGACAGGACCTGTAACTCCAGTGTAGCTCTGCAGGGACAACAGTAGGAGCCCTTTCTTGCATGCCTAGGTCAAAGTATATCCCATTAGCACCATGTGCTGTAGTGTCAGCTCTGGCTTCTTCAGCAGAGGAAGGCTGTGAATCACCTTGAGCATTGCTTTTCCTTCCAAGCAGATCTGCCACAAGCAGAGTCAGGGGTCACCGAGAGCCCACAAAGGTACAAGCAGTCCCTGTTTCTGCATCACTTTCTTTTGATTGCCAAGCATCAAACATGGATAGATCCCCAGCATCATTTTCCTATCTGTCTTTCAGCCCATCTCTGCTGGTTTACACCACTCTAAGTAAAGGACAATCAGACCTCACACTTCTATTCCATGTATAATAATGATCTACACAGAAAGTGTATTTGATACATGAAGTTCTCGGCTATCAGCTTATTTTGTATTAAGAAGAGCTGCTTTTAATTGCTACCAGGAATGTGTCTCAAAGGGAAAGGAACCAAAAATAGCTCTCGATGGAAAAAAAAAAAAAAAATTAAAAAAAAAAAAAAGGCAGCAGCACCATAGCTGCTATTAACCTTAAGGATTTGCCAATAGTGTGGGTACATGTTTTAACTCACTAGAAAATGAATGTGCCTATGGGCCAGATCTGTATCTTAGTTATAACTATGTAAAGCAGAAATACACTTCTTTGAAGTTGTTAGACTTATTTCAGATTCATAGTACTCTGAGATCAAAATCAGAGCGATGTTTTAAATTGAGATGAGCAGAACAATGAAAGAGGCAAAAGGATCAGATGGCAATGAATACAATGAGATCTCTAACAGAAAGCTCATTTTTTTTGTGCACAGCGTAATGAAGAAGGGGAGCATTGATGCCTAGGTGGTTAGTATTACTATGTAATGAAGTTAGCATATAAATTATTGCCTGCAAACACATGCACTCTCACATGATGTTTCTTTTCTTGTATTTTCATTAATTTCTTTGCCTTCTTTGTTCTGGGAAGCAAGTAATAAAACAAAATACAGAAGTGAATAGTATATATCCAAATACAGACATACTAAATATGTTTGGGAGCATAATGATTATTTTTAAAATCTGTTTTCCTTAAATGCTATCTAGAATAAAGAAGACAAAGAAATACATGTCTTTCATTTCTGAAAATAAATCAATAAATAAACAAACTATTCCAAAGCCTCTTTGTTCCAGACAGACCCCAACAAATATGTAAAGTGCTGGTATATGTAAGGGAATGCCTTCAGACAACATTTAAGAATATCATAGTACCAACATGTTCTATGCCTTCTCCTCTTTCCTATAAGAAAAATAATTAATGAATAAAAGAAAAATGCTGATGATCATTGAAGCATCCTGTGTAACGCAGTGATTTTATAAATCTTCTGTGATAAAAAGAGAAGCAAAAACATACACATAAACAAAGACCATAATAAATAATGGGTGACATGGATTTTAAAGTTATTTTCTGTGATACTAATACATTTACATACCTAAAAGCACCAAAACACAAACTGTTAACAGAACATACCTCTTAAACTGACATTACCACTTCTGGTTGTTTTGCTTTTTCAGAAAGAATTACCTGAGGTGCTTAATAAGAATATTTGTAATTGATTCAATGACATCTGAATATATTGTCCTCTGAAAGTCAGGCTTACTCTGCTAAAGAAGTATGGACTTAGAAAAGCATTGTTCTTTCTTGATAAATGTTTCTGACTCCTAGACAAGTAACTTTTCACTGTTTCCCAAAGAAGCCTGTCATACAGAATTAATGGCTCCACAAATGCAATGATGTCCCATACCTAGGATCCTTTTCTGCATGTTACTCTGTGAATTCCCAGGCCAAATCTGAGTGCTGTGGGGTTTTTTTTAAAATCTACTTAGGATGTAGAATTCCACCCCAGCAGCAGGGGTGGTTTGTTTGTTTTCTCAAACAGCTGCTGTACCCTTATGTTCTGCCAGGAAACATCTTTTGGTGGGGACACTCACTGGTTTGGAGAAACCCAACCACAAAATATGTATTGTTTTGAAAAGTCTGTATTTCTGCTGTTCACATGCAACTAGCCACAGCACACACTGTTCATTAGGAAACATCTGTCTATGGGTTTTCACAGTTCCAAGCATTTTAAAGCATAATAATGATTCTGAAAGTAGATAACTTTGACTCAGTTATATGCAGGCATGTTTCAAAAACTAAATAAAAGTCACATGGAAAATTCATGTCACTGATAAAATGTCAACACGCTGATGTACAGGAAGACAGAAAGGTACATCCAGTCCAGTAATTATAAATTCTGTATAGCAGAGTTTCCATATCTATTTTACAGAGAAAAAAAATTAAAAAATAAAAAATTTATAAACTCTTAGAAAAGGCAAGTAATTTGCAGCAAGGTGTTTTGTCTGAGTATTGACTGAGAAAGTTTTAATCCAGAAAGAATATGGAAAGAATGGTGATTATACAGTCCAAATCTTTCTACATCAGTTGTACAGCATTTACACATCCTATGTGAATCGGAGTCAGCGGAAGCTCACTTTTGAGTAACAGTGTTTTGGTTGCATTTTATTTGTTAAACACTTAAATTCCCAAGATTATATTTGAAGGCAAAACACTTATCCCAGATTCTGACACAAAGAAACTAGGTTTTGGGACACGTTTCTTGGCCTCTAGACATGGGGGTGCTAAGCCCAGAAAGAGTGAGTGGAGAAGGAATTATTTTGTTTCAGTGTAACACGCACAGCAGAACAAAAATTCAGCTTCAGGTACCACCCAGTAGTCAGGCACTGAAATTAGACAACTGGCCAGCAGAGTCTCCAGTTCTTAACACTACCACCTTCTCTTCAGCCCACAACCCCATTAAGGGAAGCAGAGTTCAGTCGTAAATAAAAGTGCTAAACATTCATTTTAGATGCTCAGACTGTCTCTGAAGTCAGTAGCAGTCCAAGGCACACAGCACTTCACAGGACTGAAGTGTACAAAAAGCTTTGTCCAGCCTAGTGAGTACAAATTATGCATTTAACATTACTAGCATAAATGATACTTGCACCTGGAAGAAGTCATCACAGAAGAGCTGCAAAATATGTAATAGGAATAATACCTCCATTATAAATAACATTATTTATTTTATGCACTGAGGAAATCCAGAACAAACTGTCTGTGTTTCTTATGTTAGATATATACAGTGAACCTACATGCTAATTAAATATGGCAAAGACAAGATTTAATTCTTCATTCTCATTCATTTCTGTAGTATCTTCTATCTTAGATAGAAGAGAATGCTGAGTTACAGCATTCTACTGCCTTCATCTATATTATGCCTTTATATGTTCATGGAGATTTTCAATAGTCTTCATAAGGAGTATCAAAGTAAATATAATTTAGCAAAGATAATTTGTTGATGTAGAATTATTTCCGCATGGAAGACCAGCTAATCTGTTTACACCTGTAAACAGTGATACACAGCAGCAACTGCACAGGAGAAGCACAAGCACAGCCAGAGGAGGGGCTGTATTCCTCTGGACTCATCTGATACAGAGAGGTCTGACTGTGTAGGATGGGACTACAAAACTTACTGCAATGGCCTGTTTTACCATACTTACAACTGAACTGTGTCTGTAGTGATTATCACCATTTTACAAATGCCAAAATAAAGTAGGACAGTCAAAAAACCCAAGATGCTGGGGTGTCATGAATGCATCTCTTTCACAGTCTAGCCATAACATTGATCATTTGGAAAAGCTTTGGATCTCAGAACCAAATCATCTAAGTGCAATAATATTGTTAAAGTACTTCAGTGTTGACACTCAAAGGGAGAGAGCAAGAATTCTTCAACACCCAGAACAACCACACTGACAAAACAATCACTGCCAAGCTTTTATCTCCTGACAACCCCTTTCCCAAGTAAAATATAGCAGGAGAAGTGTGAGAAACCCAGGAAGGTGAAAGGGCAGGTTGTGGGACACATGGTTTCCAAAAATACCCACCAATGTTGTAATGTCTGTCCTGCCAACAGGTGGTTCTCACAGTAACTTCTAAACGCTAAATATATGTTTCCATGTGGTACTGATGTTCAGAGCTTCACCGGGTCATAGAGAAAATTAGTCATGTACTTTGTGTTAGTGTTTTCCAGGATTTTACCACCCAAAGAGACTGTAGAGTTGTGTTACAATTTTAAGAACTCAACCTGGAGCAGCAACATACTTACCTGAAGGCATATCAGCTTGAAATATTTAATTCTTTCCCT
>NW_009953187.1:1532710-1539229 GCF_000747805.2 Chaetura pelagica | reverse complement strand
TTTCCCTATCACATCAGTGTGCTTGCAGGCAAGCTCCCAAAAGAAACACCATGGTTGAGTGTTGTACATCTAGAGAGGGTTACAATCTCTAAGCCATATAACACTGCCATGGAGGATAACCTCTGCTCCAGACACACTAACAGTCTAAGCACAACCAGAAGTTTCCACACTAGATTTTATTGTTCTTTCTCTCTTGGCTGCTGAGTGATTTCTTCACATATCAGATTTTCTTGAAATACAACTACCAGATGAAAATAAAATACAGATCAGGTAGATGCAATATTTAGACAGATGCTAAGACATCTTATTGTGCATTGGAAGACCATGGCAAGTACTGGCATTCTTTCTAATTTAGCAGAAAGGATGCATAATTCATGTCATTTCAGGAGAATATCTCTTTTCATCCCAAAGGGTTCCCAACCAAACAAAACACAATTGAAATGTAGTTGCCCTGAAGTTGTAAGGCAGCATCAGGACATACCAAAAAAATCCCAAAACAAAACAACAAGCGAAAAGGTTGAAAAGAACACAAAACACTATTATAGTCTTTCTTCCTTAAAACTATTTATTTGGGTCCTTTTATGTAAACCGAACTGGATTTTAAACTCAAATCTTACCTGGAAGATTCCCAGACATTACCTCTTTCTCAGAAGACTAAAAGGCCAAGTTGATCACACTGGAAGAACTACAAATACATTATAACCTAAAATCCAACCCCCAAAAGTTCATCTCTATTTAAAAATTACCTTTTAATCTAGGGAGCTTCATCAATGTACACCTCTGATGTAGGTGTACAGTAGCACATACTGATGTTAGCCTAATGCAACAGACCTCTCTGTAAACCCTGGAAAACTTTGACACCTGTTTCGTCCTGAGTGAATTGAGTTCAATGAGGACAATACAATATCCTGCCCCCCCTCAAATGCACGCATTTTACGTCCCTGGTATTTGTTAAGAGTTCATGGGAAAAGAAGACTCTTGGGTATAGAATGAATTAGAATAAAACAAGAACATAAAGAGAACTTTATAGTAAGATTATTTTAAAGATAATTCACCATCTGGTTTTAAGTTTACAGCACTGCAACTCAGGGAAAATGCATTTTCATTGTTTTTAGATAGAACAGCTCAAATAAATTAATATCAAAGTTTGGCAGAAATTTATTTGAAATATATTTATATTTCATTATAATGAAATATAATTCTGTTTCTATAATTTTCCTAATCTTGCTGATGATATTCTAGTTCAGTGTTTCTCCTATCAGCTGTGATATTGCTCCAACCCAAAAACAAGCTCCTCCAGTCCTTTTGCTGGGATTTAATGTTCAGAAATTAGGTTCTTAATCCTTAAGGATTTGTAGAACAAGCTGTCATTTTAATCCACAGTGATGCAACTTGCCTAGTATCTGAAGAAACTTGAACCATTTCTTTCGAAGTGAAAACAAAATGTGGTGACTGTCCATGGAAGTGGAATCAGTGCTTACTTCTGCTGCAAGAAAATTCAGATGTGGACGAACCAATCATCTCTTGCTTTCTTTTCCTACATACAGCAAAAATGCTAGTACCAGCCAAAGTGGGTTTGTCAGTAGCCAAATCCTGAACACAGACTTCTTTTTAAGACTTTTCCAACAATTGCAAGGATCAATCAATAGTTAGAATTGTGCATCCTTACACAGATTAGCACTGGCTTTCACCAGAAGATCAACAGAGGGCACAGAAACAGAAGTTCAGTGTCTCGACATCCTCACTCACACAGGGGTACTGCACTGACACATCACCCATTGTATCTGCTGTGACTTCTCTGAGTTATTCTCATACAATTCCTACTGAAAAAAAAAGATGTTATCTGTGTCACCACACAGATTAAATTGATTTTTAGATACCTCCTCATTACACTAATCTGTTTTGTTAGTGAAATTAAATGGATTGAGCAGCTGCTACATTTTATGTGTTTGTGGCTCAGGGAGCTGGATGCTGCTCTCAGCTCTGTCACTTGACTTTGAGCAACTCATTCTCTGTCCCAGTTCTTGCAGACATCAAATGATGAGAATAATACTTACCTGTCTGACAAGAAGGTTGTGAAATGCTTTTCATTAATGTTTGTAAGAAGGTTGTAGAATTTCATACAGAAGCTCTATAGGCCAATTTTCTATGTCAATATTATTGCAGCATCAGAGTAATTCTTCTTTGCAGGACCTGTCTAATCAGCAGATGGGCATAAAACAACACCCAGATGTTTACAGGTCACATTGGAGTGGTAAGACAGGATGACACAAATATTTAATGTTTTCAAATTACAATGCTAGAACATTCTTTCTTGTCTCATTCACTGAGGGGAGAGTCTGCCTATGAAAGCAAGTGAAGCAATAAGAAACAGTAAATTCCTTCTTTGGCTTTATGTGTGAGAACAATTTTGTGTCCTCTCATTATGTGATGATAACAGTTGACCCCAAACACTCAGAAGAGCTCTGGAACATTTAGATTTAAAAAAAGTAACAATTATGTATTATATGCTCTTCTTTTCTCACTTTCAAACACTGGCTGAATTGTATATCCCTTCCTGGGAGGAGCAGAGAGGATCTAGTTATTCCCAGTACAACCTTTCTGTGTTGTTGTTTGAGTTTGTTGCATGACATGTTCTCCATGTTGAGAAGATCACACGTTCCTCACATGCTTGATCCATGGCCAAGATGAGTCTTTAGGTTCTGTGACTGTAGAGGGCTGTAAACCTTTCAAAGCAATGAGGCACTTCTAGATAAAAAAAAAGAGAGCAACTTAACTTGGGAGTGCCATACTCAAACCCATACACCCTGCACAGTTTGCTGTCCTACTCTCTGTGTTCTACTACAGGGAACAGGAAAAAAGGAATCCATTCACAACCTGGAAGTCAAGACCCATTGCCTCAGCTGAATTAAATTGCTAGGATTTGTCTCTTTCTATATTAATTGTTTTTTCTTGTCTTTTAACCCTACAAACGTCACAGGACAATTAGAAGGATGAGCTGGGAAAATACTATTATAGACTGGTTCTTAAGTGTGATTTCCATCTGTCTCTCTCTTTTTTCTTTTTTTTTTTTTTTTAAAAAGGGATTAATAAACCATGTCATCTGTCAATGGTAATGAGCCAGTGGAAAAAGCCAGGAACTCAGTTTTGGATGATTATGTTTTTTATCTTCAAAACTGCCAACCATAGGACATGTCTGACTCAGCAGTGCCCTTGTTTTTCTGTTTGATTTGGCTATTCACATGGCAAGTTTGTTGGAGATACTGTAAACATGAACATCATTTAACACAGCAGGGTTTTCACTGGCTTCTTCAGGACATACTACATAATAAATAGTAATTCTTTTGATAGCATTTCCCAAATGCCACCTAAAGACATATGCCACTTCAATTAGGATTATCTGAGTGAACAGGTTTTTGCTTTCCTTTTGCAGGGATCCAGCAAGGAAAAAAAGGTAGTTGCTAGACAGCTGATGGGTAAGAATAAACTAAAATTCTTTTCTTCCATATAGCAATGTAATATCAAGAATAGCACCCATGAATCCTGTTTTCCCTCCTCTGTCACTCAGAGAGCCACACAGGCTACTGCCACCAGATGCAAAGTAAATTTTAGCCTACCACAACTGACCCAATATTAGGAAAATATGAAGAGGCTACCTCAGCTTTTTCATGTTCTGACCTCTAAACTGTTTTAATTAAGAAAATCAGAGTCAATAAAATTGACTAGATTATTTAAAGTGAACAAACAATAAACAAGCTATTTAATTACATTCAATTCTCTTTTTACAAGTCAGTGAAAGGACAGGACTTAGCTAGTGCTTATAACTAACACAACTACTTGTGCAAGTGCAGGGTCTACAGACTGTGCAAATAAAACACAGAGAACCTGCAATAGCCAAGATAAAAACGAGTCACAGAATAAATCAGATTGGTGACTGTAGGAATGGATTTCAGGGCTTTTATGAAGCTATGTGACCTGGCAGGAGTCCAGGTAGGATGAGGGAGGAACTGAGAAAGAGATTTGATTGAGGAAGATACCAGTGACACATCTAGTATTATACGTGAAAATGGGAGAGGCTGGAAATAGATTTTCAGAGTAATCATCACAAAGGTGGCAGCTAAATCTATGGGAATAACTGAAGTAATCTCACCCATTCATAAATCTACCCACACACGTACACACCCTTGCTGACTTCCTAATTGATGTTGTGGCCAGAGAAGAAACACTGAATTTAAAGAGAGGCTATTTGTGTTTTATTTCTGATCCAGCTGGACCCAAGAGGTGCCAGGAATCTTGTGAGAAAGACTCCTTTCAAAAAGAAATTGTATTTCAGGCAGTGTGAATTATGGTTCTCTGGAACCTCCAGTCATTTGAAAAATACTTTTTTGCTCACTAAGGCAGTATGGTAATTTAGCATGGTAATGTGTTACCCTATCTGATAGAGAATTTAAAATAATTCCTGTACTGTGGTGTTTTAAAACACAAACACAAAAAAAGTGCAAGTTATTCCATGAAAAGAAAACTGCTGAATTATTTTTTTTTTTTCCTTTTGAATTTGCATTTTTTTCCCAGGCATCTTTTTTTTACAGTTTTTACAACTTACCCCCTACATCAACACTTTACTTCCCCCCACCTCAAAAAAGACCCCATAATCCACTGGGTGCTCCCTCCCTAATAACTGTGGAGGGGCAGGAGGTACAGTGACTGCCTCTCAGCTGTCTCTGTGCTGGCCAGTTAGCTGCTACCCATGTCACCATTAGTCAATGAGCACCCTTATGCTGCCACTTTTTCTTAGCAGGGATACGCTGGGTCTTATTCCACTTTCCAGGCACCACTTCTCCTTAAATGTCCAGGAAATTAATATCTCTAGAATCTTTATGTCTTTTTCTGAAGTGGCTGAAAGGATTCAAAAGTTGAAAAAAAAAGTTGTAGCAAAAATATAAAAAAGGTAATAGTTGTCTTGAATTTATAAGCTTTGAGATTAAATTTCCCAACTGGTTCATGCTTTTAGTTCAAAAATTATATTAAAATTTAAATAGTAGTTTAAGTGATAGAGTCTAGAGCCTATTTTTTTATGTGAGGTAGATATGCACATTAAATAAATAAATGGGTCGTGCTGTAGTAAGTGCAGTTACTGGTTCTTCTTGCCTAATAATTTGTATTTGTCAGTCTCTAGTGTGATCTGCTTTAGAGGAAGTCAAGATATCTTCTACCCTGCTAATGCCAGATGTGCAGTGATGAGCATAAGCAAGGGAGTACTCATTCCCTATCCATCACTGACAAGATTTGGGATTCAAAAGGATCTACTCAAGCATTTCATTCACGCAAGAGTTGATAAAGGTAATTGAAAAAAATGCCACATTCTATTTTCATACCTCCTCAAGCACTATATTTTAAGATTTCCTAATTTCACACTAGGGGATAATTGGAAGCATCTGATACAGTGTCATTGTCACTGGAGCAGGGAATGGCTATCAGCCTAGGAATAGCAGACTGTTGTCTAGCTGTCATGGAGCTGGGAGAGCACCACATATTCAGCTCTCTTGAACACATCTGGTACCTTGTGCTAGGTTATTTTGTTTGTTCCTATCTTACCTAGTGAATGTAGCACTACTTCAGAACCAGTGGGTTTCCCAGGAGCAGGGGCTCCCCATGGGGTCAGCCAGGCAGGACCTGGCAGCCAGGATACATCCCATTGCCCCAGCCAGGAGCAGGCACTCAGGGGCAACAGGGCAGCCTCAGCCCTGGCACCTCCCTGGGAACAGGGACAGGCTGAGACTGCTTGGGACAGCAGTTGATTCAACTGCAATATTGGTAACTATCTCAAATGGCTTCAGGTATTAACAGATTTCTATATAGTTTTTTGAGGTATTGCACCTTGCAAATAGTGGATGAAGATGCACACTTTTCTGGTTTTAGAAGTTCATTGTATTTGTCCATTTAAAAATGCAATCTCCTGTAGCATTCACTGCATAAAAACCTCAGGCTTCTCACCACAGTCAATTTTCCTGAGAGGTTTCTCTACAAGAAGTTCTCGATGCTTGATTAGCTGAGTCCTTTCCAAGTTTACAACACTCAGTTTGCTACCATTATTCTCTTCAGAAGATTCCCTCAAATTTACGCCTTTTAGAGGAATAGATCTAATTAAAAATAAGCTTTGCCATATTATTCAGCTGAGCATTTTGACCCACAAGTCATGCATTTGCATCTATCTTAAACTATCAAAATGTACAGGGATTTACACATAGAAAAAAAAAAAAAGTTTAAAATGTTCCTGCCCTGCTAATCTCTGCTATCAAGTGTAGAATCAGAAAAAGTAAATGACTTCACTAATAGGTCCTGACTTACAGGGTTAACATAGGCTGTGTCAATATATTCTGATCCAAAGGTATTATCCTTGTTCTTAGATGTCCTGCAGCTGCTTTCATTAAAAATCTCAATATTTATGCTCTGGGAGG
This sequence comes from Chaetura pelagica, assembly GCF_000747805.2. Lineage (NCBI taxonomy): Eukaryota > Metazoa > Chordata > Aves > Apodiformes > Apodidae > Chaetura > Chaetura pelagica. The sequence goes on along the minus strand of NW_009953187.1, from coordinate 1,532,771 downwards.
TGGCAAAGTGAAATCTTGCTTAAGAGCAGCAATGTAAACAGCATTATACCTCCCTTCAGCA
>NW_009953187.1:1485806-1532688 GCF_000747805.2 Chaetura pelagica | reverse complement strand
CAGCAGGAACTATTCACACACCTGTCTTTTTTGGAAGCGTTTCAATTTGCTATTTTTATTTCCCTGTGCTTGTGAACTCAGCAGGTTAAGGACTCTTTTTTTTTTTTTTTCTTTTTTTTCTTTTTTGATACATGTGCCAGCTACACCTTTCCTCTAATCCTTTCTTGATCTGACTGTGGGCATAATGACAGGAATGTTTGAGGACCTCAGGGTATAGTGAATATTTTGCATGCCCAACCTACTTCCATTGTGCTAGCTGCTGTTATCTTAGGAATAACTATGACCTCAGACTTGCCAAGTGTTAGGTATATGACATGACACATTTTCCCACAATGTCTTGCTCTTCCTCATGGAACTTAATATCTTACTCAACCGTGGGAAATATTTCTTTGTGCACTGGCACTTGGAGGACAGCAGCGAATATAATAAAATTGACAATTCCCATTATCCGGAGTCTCCACATTTCAGTATAGCACCACCACAACTGACTCACTGCAATTTGTCCCTCTAGGATTTGCAAATATCTGTACATGCTCCATCTTGGGGAGTATGTCTTTGGAAACAAAGGTCCAGCACAAGTTGTGGAGTGAGGCTGGTGGTCCATTCTACCTGAATCAACACTTACCTCCATGGTAAAAATATGGGGTCCCAAATTATGATAGATTTTATTTTAAAATGCCTTCAGCAGCAAAGTTTCCCCTGGCAACACAGTTAAATCCTAGAATCAGCACAAAGCCAGGCTCCCTCCTCCTGGGGGTCGGCTTGAAGCTGCTCTATGGCTGAAAGCCCTCTGAGTCTTCTCAGGCTTCTGGGGCTTCCCACTGTCACAAGCATTGGTGCAGCTCAAGCCCAGGCAGGGACAGGGACAGTGCTAATGCAATAATGCTACACTTGAGTATTTCGTAAAGATTGTGACATGTCTTTTGTAATGCATATTTGAGCTCCCATAAAAACAGCAGGGCACAAACATGCTCTGCCATTAACATTGGACTCCAGAAACAAAACATGTATAGAACAAACAGCTCTGTAGTACCTCGCTAGATCCCACCCATGTCACATCTGTTGACAAAAAGCATGGAACATGTCAGTTGCCTGGAAAGGGAAATATTTCCTCTGGAGTGTGAGAGATGCTTGAAGACCAGGGGTAACTCTGTGCCTTAGAGCTGGACCTGTAGGAAGGTGATTTCATTAGAGCCTCCCTGAGACAACCCAATCCCTCTCCCTGCCCTGTAAATGCTCTCCTACATCTTCATTAGTTACCAAATATTATGGTAAAGGATTATTGCAGTCTATATGCAGCAATCTCATTAATCTAAATTGAAAAACACTACAGATCAGTAATAGGTGTAATACATTGCAATGTTTGTACTATGTCCTGAATTCTTCCCACACTGGTCAAAATCCATACATTCCTGAGTGATGTAAGCCAGGCTTTGGAGATCATCCACATGGCGGATGCACAGGACAGGCACAAACCGAAGATGCAAAATCTCATTGCAGGAGACTGTTTTCTAACCAAATTGGATCAGTATCTAAAATGTTCTACACGCTGTCACTGAAAATGACAGAATGAAAATGTCACATGGTTATATTTCAGACATGAAGTTCTGTTACTTAGGCATGCAAGAAGAACTGTTTCCAAGCACTGCCCATCTAGACCACACACAGGCAATATTTTAAGTAAGTCAAGCATTGGAAACCATTGGAACTTTGTCTGTTTTACTGCTTCCAGTACACTCCTTCCTCCAGAGAGTTACACAAATATGAACATTCACAGCCCGGATCGAAGCACGAGATGTAACCAGTATCCTCAAATAGTCCAAAAAGTGCATACAAGTTACATCGGTACCCCGAGGCAAACGATTGTATCCTGGCCTGAAAGCTGCCGTGAGTATCCGTACCAGAAGAGGGCAGCCCCACCAAGGCCTCCAATGGTGACATCAATCAGCCCGTCATCGTTTAAATCCATTTCTCCATGCACAGACTGGCCAAAAAATTTCACTTTTTCCCCATCTCCACCTGACGCAATACGCTGTGAAAAACATTAAGAGATTTATGCAGTGCATGTTGAAGGATTTTATAAGAACATTCAAGATGCATTTGTTGGCAGTTGGATGGCTTAAACTCTCTAAATATATTATTTTTCATTACAATACTCCTAAAACAGTTACCATGGTGATGAACACATTATAAATTTTCAGAATTGCAAAATATCTACTTTTCTGTCAGCACAGAACATTTCAGAAGTTTTGTAATATAAACATGCAAACGTATTTTCTAACTTTACTAGAGTGAAACTCAGTTACATCAGATTTTAATAAAAAAAAAAAAAAAAAAAAAAGCTTTCATTATGGTGGGGAGATTCTGTGGGTGGAGAAGGGAGGGAAAGGGAACCTATTGGTAGTATAATCTTTAGTGTAGGAGTAAACTTTAATTTGTTAGAAAAATAATGTTTCTCATAACCCTTATGAGATAATGAACTCTTCTATGCTAGTACTGACATACCATTATGGAAAGACTAATAAATCTAAACAGTTTTCTGGCAACTTTCTCACATCAAATAACTAATTTCTGAAGATCTATCTTTTGATTATTAGTGTACCTTATAAATAATTATGAATAGTTAAGATTTGTTTAACTCCAAAGTGATAAGGAAAAATAGAAGTGTCCACTTTCAATTATATTCCCACAAACCAGGTTTCACTGTATTTTTTTCTCTACAGAACAAGGAAATAAATAAATTAAAAATAAAGTAAATAAATTAATAGATGAGAACCAAAACCAAGAACTGAAATGTTACTGAGATGGTTGTCCCATTAGCATCTGATAGAAGGAGAATCTGTAATTGGCAAACAGAATAGTTTCATCAGAAACATCTGTTCAGATGAACTGTTAGGTCTGCTATTGCATACATAATGTTTTATTCACACTTTATTTCAGAAATGTTTTTTTAAGTGATTGTCAGAGAAGTTTCCTGACACAAGGAGGGAAGGAAACCTTTTGAAAACTGCTATTGTCTGTCATGGAAATTAATGCTAAATTATTAATTATATTAAATGTAGACATACAGAGGAAATTCTTTGCTGTAAGGGTGGTGAGGCACTGGAATAGGTTGTCCAGGGATATCCCCTCCCTGGAAGTGTTCAAGGCCAGGTTGGATGGTGCTCTGAGCAAATGTAGTATCACCAGTAATATGCTATATAGCTATAGTGTTTCTTTCTCAGTGTTCTGAGACATCTTGGTCATAGCTACTGGCTGTCTGATTCTACTTCCTTCAGACATGATGTTCAGTTATCATACCAAAGAAACAGGGCACAAAATGGAAGACTTACTTTTTATAAATACAGGAACATTTCTGAAATATAGTCCTCCAGATTTCTTTCCCAAAACTCCACAGGACTATGTAGGCACTGCAAGAGGAACTTATTGAACCTTACTTCTCTTCAGCTCAGATCTGTTTATTTTAATCCACAGCCTCTGAGCTGCTTGCTTTGCAATGTGTGGAAGCTACAATCATCAAAGCAGCTTCAGCAATACCTGCATGAGTTTCCAGACCTAATTTATTCACGGGGGGGAAATGGTAGGTTTTCTATTAGTAGCTGAATTCTTTGTACTACAATTGATTTTATTTGTGCAATGATTAGGGATGGCACCATATCTTCCTAGAAAAGAGAGGATGTTTCTTTCCAGTTCCTATGCTCATCATCAGTGACAGGCAAAACTGTGGCAGTCAAATACCCAGAATTAGAGGCTAGGCCTATCACTAATGTGAATGCCTTTTAGAGAAACCTTTGATACAGAAGGCTGATTTTTATCTCAAATGCACCCATGAGTAATTACGTGCTCCTTGATGACTGGGATTTGGTTCTGCTATTCCCACTGTGATCCCACTGATATCAATGCTGCATGAGTGAAAGTGTCCCTCACTGCAGATTTCCCAGACACAACTGTGGTACCAAATGGGCACAGAACTTTCAGAGATCTGAAGGACAACACAGAGTTCATTTGGCTTCATGGCATTTAAGTGAATACAAGTGGCAGGAGTCTCAGTTTCAAGAGTTCTTGTTATATGGTGGTTTTTACAGTAAGATATGCTTCCCCACATACTCTTAAGAGTAAGAAAGAGACACATCCTCTTTTTCCTAATATAGCTGCAAAGAAAGAGAAAAATGTGTACTGTTTCTCATGTATCGTGTAGGTCTCATTTTTGAGCACCAGGATATAAAATGCAATGAAACTGTTAATAGGAAGTGAGTAAGAAATAAGAGAAGAGGCAATGTGAGTGCCTCTGAAGAAAAGAGGTCTACCCCAGGCCTTCTCCTCTTGGGCAGACAGTGCTGATGTTTCTTCATGCCAAGAGCTGAGGTCAATGTAGACTTTACACATTAAAGATGCTGGCTTGGCAAAGAGGAGGGATAAGGTGCCACTACTATTGAGCAGAGAGGAACTTTGGGCAGTCAGGCAGCATAGCAGGTAGCAGGCTTCCCTACCAAGCTGGGGCAGAGCCAGCCCCACAAGCAGGTCAAGCTAAGCTACAGCTCTTTGCTGTTTAGGTAATTTCTGTGGAGGTTCCTTTGGCAAATAAACATCACTTTGTTTTGGAGAAGCTGTTTTCTGAGTCACTTTAATTAACTGCTGTCACAACAGAGATAAAGGGTGTGTATGTGCCAAATCCAGTTCGGCCTGTCGAGTTAACCTTGCCAGTAAAAAAGGGAGTCGAAGCTGTGAGATGCAATCTGACAGTGGGAGCATGCATGATTGCCCCAAGAAAGACTGGGTAGCCAGATGCAGCTGTCTCCCAAAGGGTGCAATAAAGGGAGACAGAAACAGGTCACCTTCCTAGATGACCACAACTGTGTTAGGGAAATTATGAGAGGCCTCTCTGACTGTGTCTTTTAGGCAGGAGAGGAGAAGGATGTTTCCTCTTCCTAAAGCATTGGAAGTTGAAGAGAAGCCTATGCATTCTCCTACCAGCTTGAAAAGGAAGGCATGAAGAGGTGTTGCTACTCATCTATCACTCAGTTATTAAAATGGCAATCCATTTTTATTACATCATGAATTATTGCTATAGAAACTAAGATTTTGCAGGTGTCAGCAACACAGGGAGGATGAAGAGGAATCTTCACGCTGTGAACCAACACATTACCCAATGGGCAGGGTCAGGTGGCACAAGAAGGCAGGAAGCCTCTGGCTGGCTGCACTGCTAATATCTTTTAGAATTTGCTGGGTTTGTCTGGAGAATAAAAAATTGTCTTGCAAAAATGAAGTCAAGACTAACTGTTCCAGAGAGCTGACCACAGTTATATGGACTACCACAAGGACAAGTTACATTATTTCTCTCTTCATCTTACCCTGGTACTGTCCTCTGGCCCATTAGAGATACACACTTGGTTTTCACCACAACTTGAGAACTCTGTACAGGGTGGGTAGACTATTGGAGTCACTGAAAGTATATGCAGATTATTTCTTCCAAGCAGTGGTACAAGAGTTGTTAAGACTTTTGCCATCTCCATGGAGATCAGTGACATGTATGAATGCTTGACATCACTCCCAAGGAGGCTTATGCCTCTGCTTCAACCTTTCATTTACAGAAAGGAGGCTGGTGGTTTTCATCCATCTCTGTGCATCCTAAATTCTGTGAGGGCCTCACTACTCAACCCCATGGAAAAGTTAGTCCCCATCATCTGGCATAGAAACTGCATGAAACATTTCATTTATTTAGACAAACCTGAATTTTGCAACTCCAGGTGGGAGGGACTAAAGCTACTGTTATGGGAAGAGAAGAGGGGTGGAGAAAGATACAGAAAACAGAGGGAAACTAGAGGGAAACTAGGAAAAGGGAACTAGGGGAGAACCTCAGAAAGCCAGGATTGCTGTTCCTGCTGTCACCAAAGATTTGGAAAGGCTGGAGTGGGGTTAGCCCTTTTGGCATTATTTCTTCCCTAGATGCCCTAATGTTTTGCCTGGACAGTGGCAGTGCCAGCCTGGCTGTCAGGGATCTGTGCCAAGCACAGCCCCTCAGCAATGTGCAAATGCAGCTGCTTCGTTTGCCTTTCCCTCAAACCAGTCTGATCCTGTTTTGCTCCAGCACCTGCCCACACACTCCTTGCTGCTGTTTTTTCCTGTCTTTTTAAGGAAAATGTGGTTCTCCCATAATACCTGGACTCCAGAAGCTGAGGCTTTTAGAGGAAGCTGATAGCATGACATTCACAACAAAGAATAGTGTTTTGGCAATTTCACTTAGACCAGACCTAATCCTATGCAGATGGTTCCTAGTGGGCCCAACAAGAGATTTTCTTTTATCCAGCTTTTGGGAAGGGTTAAAACTTTTTTTTTTTTTTTTTCCAAAATTTTATTAATTATAAATGTTGATTAGTGTTGTTAATTGTCACAGAACTGCCATATGCAACTATATTCAGATATCAGTCTCTAATTGTCCGACTTCATGCGTCTGCATATTGTGCTGTTTTGCTAACTGAGCTTTGCCTTTATTTGGCTGAAACTTGTTGTGACTGGAACTGTTACTCTGTGGCTGTACAGAAGCCAAAAGCATGGAGGCTTGATTCCAGCTGGAAATTATAATTGATATCATTATCTACAATGCAAATAATTATAAGTCAGTGTACTTCCTCTCCAGTAGGTTTTTCTTGGCAAGATTATTTGACCCTTACTGTTGAATTATTAATTTTCTCCCCACTTAAAATATATGGCCCATTTTTTTATACCACTAACACAGCAGTCTGTTCAAGAGCTTAGCCAAATAAGGCCCAGTCTATGTACATTTCGAACTTGTATAAGGCTCCTCTTCTCATTGGGACCTGCATAATACCAAAAAGTGCCTCACTGTCAAATTTCATAAACAGATAGCAAAGCAGGTATTAACAAATCAGTTAATTATATGAAGATTGCAAATTGTGTATAATTTGCCACTGAACCTACTGTAATCTGGATGCAAACAAACTCTAAGTGAAGTACACACAAGTAACAAACCTACTTGCTAGTTATAAACAAACTTGAGGTGAAGAGACTACACATTAAGCTAAAAAGAGAAGCACACACGGCTTATTACCAGCAGTAAGATAATGTTCTCACCTAAGCTCTCACCAGAGCATTTTCCTCCAGAGTTCTCCACCACCAGGAGACTTCAGAAGCTGGGATGCAGACTGCTTCTCCAGGGTGAGCTTCATTCTTCCTGGTAGAGTGAGAGACAGTGTTGCTTCTTTTGAACAGAGATGAGCTCTCAGTCTTTGGGAAGGGAAATGTTCCAAATAAAAATGGCCCTTAACAGTACTACAAAACTTTCTTCTCTAAGAAACACTGCTTTCCTCAAAATTTGGCTGAAAAATAATCAGGCTTTCTATTAACTGACACAATTTTCTCAGGTAATGCCATTGGCTAGTAGGTGGTCTCATAGAATCATAGAACTATTCAAGTTGAAAAAGGCCCTTGGGATCACTGAGTCCAACCATCATCCCTACTCTACAAAGTTCTTCCCTAAACCATATCCACCAACACCACATCCAAATGACCCTTAGGTTTTTCTTGGCAAGATTATTTGACCCTTACTGTTGAATTATTAATTTTCTCCCCACTTAAAATATATGGCCCATTTTTTTATACCACTAACACAGCAGTCTGTTCAAGAGCTTAGCCAAATAAGGCCCAGTCTATGTACATTTCGAACCTGTATAAGGCTCCTCTTCTCATTGGGACCTGCATAATACCAAAAAGTGCCTCACTGTCAAATTTCATAAACAGATAGCAAAGCAGGTATTAACAAATCAGTTAATTATATGAAGATTGCAAATTGTGTATAATTTGCCACTGAACCTACTGTAATCTGGATGCAAACAAACTCTAAGTGAAGTACACACAAGTAACAAACCTACTTGCTAGTTATAAACAAACTTGAGGTGAAGAGACTACACATTAAGCTAAAAAGAGAAGCACACACGGCTTATTACCAGCAGTAAGATAATGTTCTCACCTAAGCTCTCACCAGAGCATTTTCCTCCAGAGTTCTCCACCACCAGGAGACTTCAGAAGCTGGGATGCAGACTGCTTCTCCAGGGTGAGCTTCATTCTTCCTGGTAGAGTGAGAGACAGTGTTGCTTCTTTTGAACAGAGATGAGCTCTCAGTCTTTGGGAAGGGAAATGTTCCAAATAAAAATGGCCCTTAACAGTACTACAAAACTTTCTTCTCTAAGAAACACTGCTTTCCTCAAAATTTGGCTGAAAAATAATCAGGCTTTCTATTAACTGACACAATTTTCTCAGGTAATGCCATTGGCTAGTAGGTGGTCTCATAGAATCATAGAACTATTCAAGTTGAAAAAGGCCCTTGGGATCACTGAGTCCAACCATCATCCCTACTCTACAAAGTTCTTCCCTAAACCATATCCACCAACACCACATCCAAATGACCCTTAAACATATCCAGGGATGGTGACTCAACCACCACCATGGGCAGCCTATGCCAGTGTCTCTTCACAGGAGAGGAGGTGACCTCAATACAGTGATGCAAATGCCTGTAAAATGGACTTTCTCATTCTAGGGGCCAAATTTTATCTGTAGGAATCTGCTTAAATGCATAATATATTACAGCTAAAATGTATTTCTAACTCTTTACAGAGATGCCACCACTCTTCTAGCCATAGAGATGTTACATGATTGAAAATTAATTGAGCTGCCATGCTACTGAAAGTAGGAAACACTCAGGGGAATGATGTCCTGTAGACCAGCAGGTGAGAGAGCATGTGGAGAGCAGTTCAGTGGATGTCTATTCCATCAAACCACAGCAGAGGCTGAGGAGAAATCTGGCAGGGTATCCTTGGTCCTCTCCTGACTGCAAGCCCTTTACACTACAGACAGTTAGGTCCCACTTCTGCCTGACAGATTTTGTCTCATGTCCCAGAGTGCCCAAGAGATCAGATATCTCCATTGCTCTGTCTTCAGAACCTCCCAGTATTTCCAAAGCTGCATATCCAGCCTCTCAGACAACCTCAGTATCTCTTTGCTTCACTTAACTCCCTTCTCCAATGCACCCTACCCTAAGCTTACTATGGACCCCATATATTTCAGGTCCCCATTCTCCTTGCTGCTTTGACAGCCTCCCACACTTCAGCTTCCCAACTGTTGCTTCAGTTCTGCTTTTTCTCTGACCTACTGTCCTCAATCCTGCCTCAAAGCACCCACCATCCACAAAACCTCCTCCCCGCACAACTTGGAGTATCCCTATTTCTCTCAATCCATAGGTCCTCTGCCCTGTTGTAAGGCTCCCAGTTGGAGCATCTATGTCTGCGGAATGTGAACAAGGTGTTTATCTTCAACCTTTTATATTACCTTTAGCCATCTCACTTGCCTATGGTCTCCTACCTGTCTGAGAACAGCCTGGTATTCAAATATTACTTATTTACCTCAACAAGACATGCAAGGTAGAAAAGGAGGATCTGAGAAAAAAAAAACCAAAACAAACACAAACAAACCAACAGTTGTATGGTAGCCACAGGAATGTGGGGATAGTGGCTCACTTCATCACATGTAGTCTACATGTTGAAATGGAGTAGGGCATCCTGAAGTATAAGCTTCAGGGAAAGGGAATAAGCCAAGGAAAACAGCTCTGGTTATATACCAGTATATACTAGTGTCTAGTATGCTGGCAAATCAGAAGTGCCACTCAGCTTTGTTTGGGCAATAGCAGCTCTGAAAGTACTGCCCAGGCAAGGGTTTGCTTCTGCCTTTCTTTTCTTGTTACACTAAGATATCCTTGGTCATAAAAGCCTTTTCCTGTGATGGTCAATAAGAGATAAACACAAGACTCTGGGGACTTTCTTGCCTCTGCCATTCCAGTCATAAGGGAGGTGACTTTCTTGATCCCTTGTGCTTTCACAGGAGAGGTCAAAGAATTAATGCTCAAGTTATCATTTTGTGGATAACCTTAAAGGTTCCTTTTGCAGGTTTCCCTCTTTTCTTGGCCAGAACAATTTTCCTTATCCCTTTTTCTTCATTAACTGACCTGCCCTGCCAAGTGCTGGATGTTTGTGGGCAATGAAAGTTGAGGTCCCCAACAGCAGCATACCCAGAATGTTTTCCTGAGAGCTTTGCTAAGACAAAGGTGTTGCTGACATTACTGAGCTGGTGGTAAACATCATCTAAGCATACTGCAAGTTTCATGTCAAGCTAGAGCTTTTACACTCATAACTACAAAGGAAGGGAAGCAATTAACTTTGCAGCATGCTTTTAGTGCCACATGCTAAGCCAAACATATGCACACCCAGTTAGGTTTTAAGTCTTACTGGGTCATTAAGCCCAGCTATTAGAGCATCTAATACCACTGGTTATGCAAGAGAAAGGAGTTGTTATTGTTGTTAGAATATTTCTCTTGCAAGGACACCAGCTGGATCTTTTCCTCTGCACAGTGTGAGTGTTGATCAGGCCTGCAGCAGCAGCAGCAAGCAATAGGCAAGCATTTTGGCAATTTGCAGGCAAGACCAGAATTCAGAAAGTTTTCATGGGAAGCCTTAAGAAAGTCAATAAATACACACCCTCAATTTTCACACCTAAACTTGTCTCATGAAATTCCAGAACTCCCTCACAGATCCACTGTCATTGCTGTCAATCTTCAGTTCATTATTCTTTTAAAATTAATCTTTTGATATTAATAATTTTAATGATCAATGAGGTGATGATGCTACTGAAAAAGGCACCTGGAACTGGCAACATGTTTTAAAGCAGATTTTTATACTTTACTAGAGCTTATTAGACAGGAAGAAACAGTGCAAAGACAAAGTAACTTAGAGAAGACCAGTACATACAACCACTGGGAATGTCATGCTCTACCCACATTTTATTTTATCTTACTCCTGAATAAAGATTTTGAGAATTGAGAATAAGCATTAAAATTTTAGGCTTGGTTTGAGATCCTCAATGTTAACAGACACAGGGACTGAACAGCACTCTTCAATGCCAGTGCCATGCTTCCCTTGTAATAATCTCACTCACTCAGTGTTTGAGCACCATTAGACCATGAAGATTTCATACCCTTCATGCCAACAGCAATCTGCATTAACCACCTAAGAACACATTTCATCCCAGTTGTACATAAATGATCTATAAACCATCATGATTCTATGATAAACACTAAATAAAAATGCACAAGGGACACACTTCAAGCGAATTGAAAAACAGTTTCAGGTGAGAATGTCTTAGCCCTCAGGACTGAGAGCCAGAAACAAGAACCATTTGCTCTTACAAGAGTTTTAGCTAGAAACGCAAAAGCAGAGAACATTCTTCCTCTAGTAATAATTTCAACTCTAGTCTTTCAACCTTGACCGCAGAAGGAAGGGCAATGAAAGACAAATCAAGCCAATCTATTTCTCCTTGGGTAAATTACTTACTCTTTAATGTTATAGTGGAAATATCTGAGATTGTTTACAAAGCTTCAGCACGACAGATTAAAGTTTTAAAGAAACAGGTTCTGTTTTCTAGAAGAAGCAGAATTTTGTCACATTTGGCCAACATTTTCAAGGTTAGGTGCCTGATGGTAAACACCTGGAATACTGGGGTTCTGGTTTTCAGAGTTGCTGATTGTCTCACAAATCTCACCTTTGTCTGTAGTTTGCTGTGCTTCTTGCCATTCCTGGAAATCAGACTCCTTATCTGTACACATCACCATTACATACAAGTCTCTCACCCAAGGCATATGAGTCGAAAGGGGTTTTCCTCATTACTTCATGCCTGAAAATCCAGCAATGGGAAATGGGTGTGCCTTTCTCCTCTATCCGTTTGTTCATTCCCTGTCCTTGCTAGTTTGTTCCCCAAGTGTGTTGAAAATGGACCTGCTGTTTTCCAACTAATGAGATGCAAAGAAGGTGCCACAGACCTACCAAGGGCTCCAGCCGTCCAAAACACAAGTGACATGAATGCTTGAATATTCGGAGCTACTTTGCAAAAGCCAACAGTAATGCAATGTAATTAACAATAGAAGGTATTAGCTGTGACTCTCAGATTGAGAGTAGCTGGCCCCCAGAGCTCCTGAACTGCATAAACCATTTATATGAGCACAGAAACACTTCCTTTACAGCTACTGTATATAGAAGGAATCCTGGCATTCATTGTACTCATGCAACAGCTGTCATCTCCTGTATCTGTAGTATCATGTCTGTCATAGACAGCATTTGTGCAACTGCTGACAAAGTCTCTATTCTGTTCAAAGATTTTCCTTTATGGCTGAATTCTGGTTTTCTTGAATGTTCATAGTATATATTCTCTCTGTATCTTTTCAGATCCTTGACATACGGTATTTTGTTCACTGTAATATCAATAATCAACATTACTTCTGGTTGTTTTCCTCCTCCCTTTCATATTGTCTTCACAGCTTATCTTACCAGAGTGGCTCCAGAGAGCCAATGTCTCCTAGGGAGCATAGCCTACTATATAGACAAGTGGGTTTAGTGGAATGACCCTGCACAAACTGTTACATTGACTGCAGCTAATAGTCTCATACTGTAATGATGATTAACACATGACTTCTTGTCTCTTGAAACTAGCACAGCAATGCCTGCAGGCAGTATGAACTACCAGCACCTACTTTCTTTAGTCGGTCAAGAGAGGTTCTCCTCCCCCTCTATTCTGTCTTGGTGAGGCCGCATCTGGAGTATTGTGTCCAGTTCTGGGCCCCTCAGTTCAAGAAGGACAGGGAACTGCTTGAAAGAGTCCAGCGCAGAGCCACAAAGATGATGAAGGGAGTGGAACATCTCCCTTCTGAGGAAAGGCTGAGGGAGCTGGGTCTCTTTAGCTTGGAGAAAAGGAGACTGAGGGGTGACCTCATCAATGTTTACAAATACGTAAGGGGTGAGTGTCAGGGAGATGGAGTTAGGCTTTTCTCAGTGATGACCAGTGATAGGACAAGGGGTAATGGGTGCAAATTGGAGCATAGGAGGTTCAAGGTGAATATCCAAAAATTTTTTTTACTGTGAGAGTGACGGAACACTGGAACAGGCTGCCCAGGGAGGTTGTGGAGTCTCCTTCACTGGAGACATTCAAAACCCCCCTGGATGCGTTCCTGTGTGACGTATTCTAGGTGACCCTGCTCTGGCAGGGGGGTTGGACTAGATGATCTTTCGAGGTCCCTTCCAACCCCTAGGATTCTATGATTCTATGATTCTCCCTGTTCTCATACAGAAAAGCAGGGCTTGGATTCTCAGAAACACCTGTTACAAAATACTCTTGGGACTTCATGCCACAGAAGATGCCACTAAGTTAATAAAAATTAAAATGGTAGAGACTTAGAAAACATGCATAAATTATATTTCTCAGTCAAATAAGTATTTCCTTAACTAAGCAGTTAACAAATAAGGTACTTATGAGACAGCTATCCCAATAAAGACTTTTCCCCACCTTGGGAGTCTAATCTTTTTCAACGCAGAACACCCACAAAAATAGGATAGGATAGGGTAGGGTAGGGTAGGGTAGGGTAGGGTAGGGTAGGGTAGGGTAGGGTAGGGTAGGGTAGGGTAGGGTAGGGTAGGGTAGGGTAGGGTAGGGTAGGGTAGGGTAGGGTAGCATAACATAGCTTAGCGTAGAGTAGTATAGCATGATAGGCACAGAATAGACTAGACTACTTCAGCTGGAAGGGACTAAAACAATTACCTAGTCCAACCGGGATGATATTAAGACATCTATAATGGGTTAGAACTTGTGTGGAGCATTGTGTCTTATTTATGTACATGTGATTCTTTTTGTAAAGAAACAGATCCAGATGAGGAAAGTTCAATGTTACTACAGTAGCATAAAAGACTAGCTCAAAATTAATAAACACTTTGAAAAGATAAAATTATGCAAGTACAAAGCACTCTGTAAACATCTTTTAATCCTCAGATGTTCCTGTGCCAGTTTCCCCTCCCTGCTTTGTAAACCAGGCTGTCCAAGGCCACACAACAAGACAATAACTGAGCCAAGATAGACTTCCAATGCTTGAATTCCAGTTCTCAAACCCCAGTGCTTCTCTCTTTTTTTATATTTCACCTCTCTTACCACACTGTGACTGCTACTCAAATCCTTACTTTTACTGAAGAATATGAAAGAGAAGCTGATGCCTTTTGACATCTGAGCCTTGCAAGTCCAGTCCTGGACTGTCAAGGAGCTTTGAAGAACCCAGAACTTTACAGTTTTGCGTCACTATAGCTCAAAGTAACTTTCATCCCAGCAGACATCAGATGTTAATTTCTATTGCCATATCCCATTCTGGCATCTGAATTCACAGAAGTTCTATACCTACAGCAACAATTTTATTTTGTCTGTAGGCTTTTGTCTGTAAGCAATGGTAGGAAGAACAGACTCCCAAGAACACAAGTAAGCAGTAAAACTAACAAAACTGCCAGAGGGGCAACTACAGTATTTCCCAGGTTGGACACATGTCTAAATTCATAGTCATGCTGTTATCCGCAAAGACAAAATAACTTGACTGCTTGTGTTTCTTCATCATAACAACAGCTTCCTTTCCTCCCAGACCAGCAACAGCACTGCCCCTTCTCCCTGTCTGTAAAACACATCCCTGCTTCTAGCATTCTGCTGGTGAAGACTTCTGCTTTCCTGATTGATTGCCAGCCAAGACTGCTCAGATGCAAGTGAGGGTGATTCAAGCTTTTGGATAAACAGCCTTAAGTTCCTGCATACCTGAAACTGAGCCAGATTCCTGCAGTAGCATTGCTCAGTAGAGCTAGCTACTATCTCTAGATACCACACAGCAGTTGAATTAATCTCTCTTGAAAGAACGTCAATCTTGAGATTGACCATTAATCCAAGTAGTCGTGAACAATCTCCAACTTTGAGTCTTTGGTAACAGATAATAAGACTGCATATTTCTTGTCTGTATTTATAATACAAACTTTTTGTTTAATATACTTTGTCTTACTCTGTGTATCAATGGCACATATTTTTATAAATGAAAAGGGTTAACATGCTGCCTTTTGATGAACTACCTGATTGTTTTACTAAATCACCTGTCTAGTTTCAGCTGAGCCTGTATATCAAAGACTTCTTTAATCCTAACCACAAAAGCACAGAAATAAAGATGATTGCTTTTGTTACACTTGCAGGGGATTACAAACTCTATCAGGTCCCAAGCATATTTGCTGCATTTCCTTCCTCCTGTTCTTTCCCCCTTTTTCCTCTAAGTCTCGTCTCTATCTGAAGTACATTTACTGCATATCTCAGATAGTCAGGTAAGATCTGTTTCCACTCCTTCTATGGTCCCAAGCTAGAAAAAACTTTCCCATATGTGCCTACCCCATAAGCATGACTAGAACATGTTTTCTAATGGAAACACTTTAACAGGGCAGAGAACCCACTATGCTTGATGTGATCATGGTTGCACAAGCACAACACCAGCAAACCTTCAGAGCCTGGGAAAGCCATATGGCAAATGCAGTAGGCTGAAAGCAGGCATTGAGCCAGAGTTGAGCTTATCCAAAGCTTCTGAAAAGCAATGCAAAGCAAGGCCAAGTATGCTGACAGGATCTTCTTAGAAGGTGTTTTCTTTAGTCAGGGATTTTGGTTTATGCTTCAAAACAGGCTGTTCAGAGCTGGGAGTTTCAAAGGCTATCAGGGCTGGCTGTCAAAAGTCAGTAAAATGAAGACTTGGTGTTATCATCAGAGATGTAGGATCACATATAGGATCCCACTTTAAAAAATCACCACCTTTGTGGCACTGTACTGTGGCAGTTGACTGAGTGTGGTGTGAAAACAGTGTCTATGAGTCTGCTCAGCTCCCAACAGATTGTGAGGCTTTTCACAAATACTTTGTGCTTCCTTTCCTGCTGTTTCTATTTGCTTGTGAGTAAAGTACATGAAGAGTAGTAACTGCAGAATACATCTATGTGAATGGGGGGAGGTGAGGCTTTCGAAGATACTGTGGTGATCCTCCCCAAAGGCACACAAACCAGACTTACACATGTATCTATCTCACACAGAAAACATACACACCTACACCACTGCTGTAGCTTTATCAGCTCCCGGAGCTAAAGCAAAACCAAGTCTTTGGGACATGAGATTTTTATTATATTTTTTTTAATGCAGTTTGTTTATTCTCAAATTATGTTGTTTATGGTGCATAGGAGATAATTTATTTCAAATGAAAAACTCTTCAAGAATGGCATGAGAGGGGAGTCACTTCTGGCCTTAACGTCGAAGGAGCACTGGTGACTAGAAGCTCATTTAATAAAAAATGGAACCTTCACAGTTTGAGATTTCTTCTTCTCTTTTGCTGCTGAATGGCCAACACAAACAAGGGAAGTGACTCATTATCACTGAAACTAAACTGAGGATTCATACACGTATTAATACTTTATTCAGCTATGAGAACTGTTTAGCTATAAATTATTCAGGAAATGTTGTTTCCTGATAAAGAAATTGACCTTTTGTTTTCAGAATGTCCTAACAATCCTAACAGATACCACCTGTATGGAAAAGAAACTAGGATCCACTGCTGAAAGTTTCATTTGTTGCTATCAATCTACTGAAGAAAGTTGTTCAAAATTATAGTTCTAAAGAAAATGTCATAAAATCCCAGCAGTTTTGGTGCCTGCACTGTGCATAGGAACAATTCTTCAGAAGTTCTTATCTAAATCTTGCAGAACACAGACCTGTTAAATATTTTCTTGGAGATGGTTAGGACTCAAAAAAGCCATAATAAAATCTTCAGTATTCCTTGTAGTAGGCATGTCTCAGGCTATGTCAAAATAATTCAAGCTCTTCTTAAAATAATACAGGACATTGCGTCCTAATTTCATTTCAATTTTAATATAGCCTCTTAGGGTACTTGCTAAAAAGCAGATTTGCATTGAATTCAGCAGAAATGCAAGATATTCTGAGCATACTCAGCAGTGCAGCACAGGCACCTGAGCTGTGTGAAAGGCAGAGGTAGCCAAACAAGCTTAAGAGACAGAGCTGGCAAAGCACCACAGGCACTCAGGTGCCCATGGCTCTGCCCAACCTAGAAAAAACACACCAGTATTCTAACAACCCATCTGAAGGCTACCTTAGATCTGAGCACGAAAGAGCTTCCATTAGTTGGTGGGGAAGCAGGATCCATTGCTATTCACGATGGGGCTTTAAAGGGGTAGAAATTGATTAACATCAGAAGGTGATTAATCTTAGTATAAGCATCCTCAGACATCTGCTGAATGCAGCCATCTGCATGCAGACTTGCAACAGCTGCTCCCACAGGCTGACCTGCCAGAACATGCAGAGGGTCTTGCACAAATCAGGGGTGAACTCTGAGGTGCTTTTTTCCTTTGCTGTTTCTCCACAGGCAGAAAGAAAAAATATAGGACCTTGGAAGGAAGGAGGGGCGATATGTTACACTCTCAGACTGTGTGAGCCCTTAAAAAAAACAAACAAAACCAAAACCAAAAAAACCCAAGAGTACTTTATAAAACATCTTCAGCTGTAATAGAGAAAGGAATTCATTTGAGATCCCATGGGTTACTCCTTGAAAGACTTAAATTGGCTCATGTCCATCTCCCAGACAACTCAGATTTACTGACCATGAGCTTGATGGGGTTTTTTTGGTGGTGTTCTTCTGTCAAATTTATTCTTTAAGTCATAATCCTAAAAATCACATATAAGGATGGAGTAAGGATTCTGAACAATGTCAGGATCTGAGCTGTTGTCCCCTCTCCCTGAGAAAATCACAACATCTGGTATTTTATTTGCTTGCTTGTTTCTAAGTGGATTAATTTAAATGAATCATTGAACAGAGAGTCTTGTAGACGTGACTTCATTTCCATCCAAGTACCTCAACAACATTCATGGACTTTGGTCTCAATCATATACTTATCTAATATGGGTTAGAGTGAGTTTTATTCCTTGTCTCCGATAAGAGACATCTGATTCTTCAAAAATATGTCAAAAACTCTCATTCTATAAATGTTCTTTGTCCTCACACACTTTACTAACACAATAATATGCATATATTTAAGTTACGTTTTCAAGTACATGGTATAAATATTCCAATGAGAAGACATTGGTAAGTTTTCCAAAAAGCCTTCCACCTTTTGTTGAGGTTAAAAAAAAAAAGGTCATCTTCTCCTCCATCACCTTACCTCTCTGCAGATAAAGACTACTGGAGCAGGAGTGCACTGATTGCATATTTGCTATGAGAAGTAGTGTTGTAGAAATTCCTTACTTTCTTTACATGGAAGGAGTTGAAGGCCCAGTACAGGCACCTAGAGCAGCTGTGCAACCTCCATACAGGTGTCCAAGACTTGGCAAGAAGCAGCCTCAAATGACATAGTGTAGTAATATGACCTGGTCTTTGCATGAGAGGCTGAACTAGGGAGTATCAGAAATCCCTTTCAAGTCTTTAAGATCTAGTGTTTTTACAGTATTAAATACAGCTGTCCTTGAGGTATGCCCTTTACAGCTATGAAAGGAGCCCATCACAATGAAAGCCTCATGCAATAATCATGTTTAGAAATGAGAGAAAACTCATTCTTGAGCTCTAAAGAGAGCAAAGGAAGACATTACTTTGAAAGAACTCCTCCCTTCCTTCCAACTTCTCTTTTTAAAATGGATTTGTTCCCCTGAAGGAGAAGAAGAAAAATCTAGAAGTGAGACATAGCAAAATTCTTCCTAGCATCCTTCTGTCCTAACTTCCCAAGCAACTTTCTGAGAGGACAAAGGCTGAAATGCTTTCTTGCTTGGCAAGTTCTTCTCATCATTTTCCCTAAACAGTGCTCCTGCATGTTCGTCTTCACCTCTTTTCAGGTGAAGATCCCAAATGTCCTAGATTATGTGACAGAAAATAAGGCAGCAAATCATGAGACTGACAAGTGAGTTCTCATGTCTTCAAATGTTTCTCTGTTCTTGTTCAGATGTGGCTGAGCAGACCCCACATGGTGAGCACCCCCAGGCACTGCAAGGAGACTGGCCTGCTCTCAAACAAGAAGGATCATCTGTTTTAAACAGCTCTTACATTTGTTAATTCTTTTCTGCAGTTTTTGTTTTTAAATCAATCTATTTTCAAAAGGCTTCTTTTACATTCTTTGACCATCATGTTAAACAAAATTCTTCACATGGGCAACTGTCTTTGACACAATGTTTTTCAAATGGTAAAAAACAAAATTAAGCATTTAATTCACAGTGAGACATTGAAGAAAATCCTCCTGTTTTCTGAAATGCTCGCGAGAGCTTAATAGGACAAAAGAAATTTACAGAACAGAGCTTTCTATTTAAGTGCTCTATTTTCAGAATTTGGGCTCTTAATTTTGGTCTTGTATTTTTCCTTAAATTAAAAAGAAATCTGAAATGCCAAGAGACACTGCAAACTGGCTAGTAGCAAGTCATCCAGAACAATTTGTCCTCTTGTAACATACTACAACACATTTTAACAATCTTGTGGTTTTTCTTTGTTAAAAGCTATCTATAATTAGATCTAAAATACCAAGCTCTTTTCAGGTATTTAAAAAATACCACAAATTATTATCCTGTATTAGTATTAACCCAATCTTTCTTCTCCCAGGAGAACTTGCAGGTTGTGTGAAAATCTGCTGCCCCCATGACCACTACACATGCAGATGACCTAGTGGGCAGTTGTAGTGGTAAGAAATTATGAGCCCTGCACATACTCTGGCTACTACATCGTTTTATCACCTGACAGTCAGGTAATTTAAGCCTCCTGATTTATTCCTCTTTTTCTACAGAAGAATCCTTACCTCTAGATTCAACTATCAGGGAGAAGTTTCACTAATTGCAATGCAGTTTTGAAAAGGGGGGTTTCACTCACATGAAACTATTAGACTAAGTTTTCTGCTCTGATCATTTACATCCCAGTAAGTGGCTCAGAACCACTCTCAGAAGTGATTTAAGGTTCGACTCAGCCATCAGCAGGTATGGAAATACTTTTCCTCCTGATGAGTCTCAGTGGGTGGTAGCCCCCAGCAGAGGGGAGAGCAGACAAGAGGGAGCAAGTGCCCAAGCAAGTTTCTCGGCTCTCACAAGGCCTATAACCAACACTAACTGTTTGCATTACTGGAACAGGTCTCATGCCAAACATAAGGGTCTTCACTGAATTGTATCAAAATAGTACAATAGGGGCCTTAAGGAAATAAGTGCTAAAAATTATCATAAACAACCAATTTACTTTTTTTTTTTTTTTTAGGAATTTATAAGAAAACACCACAGCTTATCAATTTTAGAGGTGAATCTGAATCTTTACATCACAGGTATGGATCTTAATGAGGACATGTCCAGCCAAGCCACACAACTGTAGCACTCAAATCCATATGGTTGTTACTTCAGGCTGGGGTCTGCCTTAGCAGTTAAGATAACACCTCTAACTCTTTTCTAGCTGGAAATCACTTTGGATTGAAAAGATAAAATCATTTAAAAATTCAATCGGCAGAGTAATAATTTAAAAAGTGTAAGCAAAGGAGAAGGAATAAAAATAAGAGTTCTCTTTCTCAGATATGAAGGACGTCTCCAGAAGTGTTCTTCTCATTGAAGAAAGGGGAAGGAGATTATCAGTAAAGAAGGATGCTGATAACTAATTCACTACAGACTAGTGTCACAGCATGTTGCTGTCCTCCTCATCCTTCTCCCTCCAGCCTGACTCAACAAGGGCAGCTGCTAATCCTTCCATTTTTAGTACAATGCAAAGCTTTCTCTGTTCATTAATCCATCACCACATCAGCAGCATCAGCTGATATATGGCCCCTTCCTCCTGCAACAGCAAACACTACTAGTATCCAGCAGCATGCCTGATCCTGTATACATCTCCTGCCCAAAATCCACAGTGTCATGAAATGTTTGTGGGATGAAAAAAATACTTCCCCTTGAATGGTGCCTCAGGAGAATTTAGGCAGCCCGAGTTTTAGTTTGTTTCCTTTAAAAGGCAGTTTCATAGAATAGAGCTCAGATTTACAGGACAAAGGGGGAGAAAAAACCCTGCTAACACTGTCATTAATCTCACTGTAGTGGTGGAAAGAAATTCCATTTGTGTTCTTAGGGAGGGTTTTTACTTTATGATCCAGCAAAGGCTGGATGCTACAAGGCCGTTTGAACTTGTGCCAGATTCAATAGAGACCCACAGCAGTGGAAAACAAAGTCATTTAATTCTACAACCAACCAAACTTCCACTACAAAAAGGACTGGGATATACCTTACAATTAAATCCAGAATTTTGGTACATAAGGCTCCGTATGAATTTGAGTCCACCTGAACTTGTTATAATCATGGTAACATGCTAAGCAAACCTGTACAACCCAGCAAAAATTGTCTGTATTTGGCCTTCATTCATCTAAACACTTTTTTGTACCATTTTGGTAATTTAGAGGGCTGAATATTGATATAAATTATGCAAGGAAGGACACCTTAATGAAACTGAAGAAGATACACCACTGGGGAGGATTACTCAGCTTCAGGGTCAGCATACTGCACTATTACTGCAAGTTGCCTTGCACCAATTGAGTGCACAAATTGGGCTTATTATTATTTAAAAAAAAAAACCAAAACAACAAACAGACAAACTAAAAACAACACAAGAAAGTGTGCAAAAGTGTCTAAGGGAGTTTAATTCTATCAGCTCAGGCGTGAGACAGTAGTCAGGAACAAAACAATCTCAGAAGGCAACTTAATAATGGAATTGGCTTCTTTATTAGGTCAGAGTTGCTACAAACCTCACCCATCCTTGAAGTAGATGAAGATTTGCTGCTCTAGTTCAGCTTTATTCAGTAAGCCAAAGGAAAGAGGAGTACAGAGGATGTAGACATAAAAAAATCCTGGCCTTTGCTTTGGAAGAAAGAGGAAACAAAATCACATTTTCTGAGGAACTTCCTACAGCCTGTATTTTGCAAGGCAGCCAGATTCAGCTGTCAGCAATACAGAGCACTACCCATTACATTCGGACAAAAGCATTCATCACAATTTCACTTTCACAGTCCTGCTTGCAGTGCTAGCAACTGAAAAATAAGAAACAGCTCATTGAGAAAGCCCCATCAAAGGCCATATCATAATAATGTAGAGGGTGATGTAATACAGCAGGTGTTTTCCAATGCAGAATTATATACAAGCACGGCATTATCTGTCAAGAAGTTTGTAACATGGTTTGTCACAATATCTTCAGGCTATGTAGAAACAGTGGGATCTTACCTTCTTGTTGCCTGAGACCGCATGTGTGACAGAAGATATGGTGCTGCCCCCCAGTCTGCAGAGAGAGGGTCTGTCCCCATGGAGGAGGAGGTACCAGTAGGCCTTGCTGTCACTGCAGGGAGAGGTGTCCAGTGCATGCACCTGGACTCAGGAGCTCAGGAGCAGCATTGAGAGGCATAGGCTGAGGATAAGATTCAAATATGAGTGTTAAAAGCCTGTTCAGATAATCTTTGGCAGAGGCTGGTACTCATGGACAACAGGGAGGGAACTCCTTTGTGACCCCGTGGGAGGACATCCAGCCCTGGCACAAGAAAATAACCCAGTACTCTATTTGCTATGAAGGGTAAGTGAAGGCAGTCCTGGCCAGAGAAACATACTAAATACAAAATGGCTTTCTCCTTTAAAAAGACTTGAATTTCTCTTCTTAAAAAGTAAAATATGCTTTCTGTTCCTTATATGACACATCTGCCCAGTAACATGAGCAGCTTTGCCCACTGGTGTAGAGCTACAGGGACCTGGCCACTCAGCATCTGAAAAGCCTCCTGCTGCTACTGGTAAATGCATAGCAATGGAGGCATTCCCTAATAAAGAAAGGAAAGGACAGTCTGCCTCTTCGAGCCAACAAGGAGATGAAACATCCAAAGATTTAGGACCTATCACCCATCAGCAGTTCTTAAAGGAACCAGAAGTGTTTAACATATGAGCTCCTTTTAAGTAAGAACAAAAACAAGATTAAAAGTGAAATTAAATTCAGTGACATGCAAGAATTGAGGCTGGGCTGTAACACAAAAATATAAACAATGTGATTGTTACCAATATACTGTTTCATTTTTCCTTTCTGGAATTATCTTTGCTCTCTTTTTTTAAAAATCAGTAGTGGTAGGAACATATTGTATGTGTAAATAACATTTGTTACTTTTCTCTTTCCCCCACTCCCTTCCCACCCAGATATGTGCTTATAAAGAGAAAGTGATTACAACAAATTCAGTGTCCAGACACTCGAGAAGATGTTGCACTGAACATAGACCACCCACTGACTTAATCTGCTTTGTTTTTCTTGTCCCAAATTTGTGCAGATTTTCCACTGTCCTTTATAATGAAGAACATAAGCTTTTAATTTTTCTTATTTATTTGTTTGTTTTTTTTATTTTTAGATACAAAAAGGAGACATACAGGGGCAGGTTAAGGAGAATTCGTTAGGTGCCAGAAAATCCAAGACATCATGCCACACATGTTGCCTTCCCCCTCAATCGGTGTGTCATCCTCTTCTCTTTTCCACTCACATTGTATCTTAAAGATCCAAACTGGTTTCTTAGTTTGCTGTCGCAAGACACTGATCACTACTGATCACTGTAGTCTGCCTTTCTCATATGGAGATTAGCTCTATTAAAAGTAAACTACAAAGGTAAAACGGAAGTGAAGTTAGCCCAGAAACACAGCAGCTTGTCATGGTTCCATGTGTCAAAGCCTTTGCAGAGCTTTCTCCACAAATTCTCCACACATTCTCTGAAGTTCCCTGATTTGGCACAACAGCTTGCATAGCATACTTTGGCTTGTGTGTTTTTACACAGAGATATGTTTCTGGAGGGAAAGGCAAACAAAAGCATACTGCTGGCAGGAACAATAGAAGAAGAAATGGTTTAAACCGTATTTTTCTATTGAAAATAAAATAAAATAAAATAAAAAAAATCTAGCTAGGCTGCTTCTGAGTCTCTGCAGAGTTGACATACTAACTTTACTATTCGCTTCCAAAGGTCACCTTTTTCCCACTGAGAAGCCATCCGGCACCTCTCAGTTCAGTCTAGCTATTTTTGTCAGACTGTTTTTGTCAGCTTAGGCTAATTATTAACCCAAATCACAAAAACAACATCATCACAAAATCCTTTTCTTTTAATTGCAAACTTTGTACTTTACTGACAAATGCTGAGCAAGCTTAATCTACCATAAACAGTAGTCATGTGTTACATTTACATAGCTTTTGTCAGCAGTACTTCAGAAAAACACACACAAATGGGGATTACTTCATCCTTCACTACACTTAATCAATTTGGAATTGTTGAACGTTTTACAGTGATGATCTGTAAAGCAAAGGGTAGAGCACAACTTCAGTGAAGTACAGAAACCAGGAAAAAATATTTTAAGGTAAAGCAGAAAAACAAAATGGTATGTGTACAGAATCACAAAAAAGACCCTTTATAAACAGGCCATGTAAGTTTTACTGACTGCATATGGTCAGGGGCTTTGGTGTTTTCCTTCACTTCAGAGGCTCCACTAGCACATCCTACGTTACCAGTAGATAAAGTTTTACCTCAGGATAAATCCCAGTCTCATAGTTGAAACCTGACAGCTTTAATGCTAGATATGCAGTCTGTAAATACACTTGTTCAGCCTTATTTGAACCATGTGGAGATCTTTACATTATAATAAATCTGTAAAAAATATTATGAATTTCAATCTTGAAAATGTTGCTTAATTTATTTCCCCTTGATTTATTGCTGTTATTCCCTACTGCAATTCTGAAGCTTCCGCTGGAAAAGGGTCGATTTCTCATTGGGAAACGCAAGCTAAACATCCAAGAAAGAATAAAATACAACAATAAAATATAAAAAAAAAACCCCACCAAGACAGAGAATATATCCTCAGTACAAAATTACAGAAGCAGGCATTTTGAATATTGCATTATTGGGACCATTTGTTACAGTAACTAGGTTTAAAAATCAAAGCTGGATGAGCAATTTTTGCTTCCGTACTAACACTGGATTTGGGTTTCTTGCAGAGGTTAGGGGATTTGGGTGTTTTCTTTTGTTTTTCTTCCAATAAGAAGTTTCTTATTATTTTTTCCTGATGCCTTCTCCATAAGTTTAATATAGATAAGATTTAGCTTAGTTGTCAACAGCACCAGATAGAGATGAACATGGTGGAAGATTTCAGTTAGGACACACTCTTGGGAAGCCTGAGCATGCACTGAAGCTCTGATCACACTGGTCCTGTTCTCAAGGCAACAGGGGCTCTCTCAAGTGTCTACTAGAGCAGGCACTAGGAAAATAGCTAAAAGATATTGGCCAAAACCAGCCCAACCCTTAAGGATAGACATCAAACCATAATTTAAAAACATAAGAGAAAACAATGTTCTGTACTCTTGGCAAGAAGATACTTTGTCATTGTAGGTAATAACTCACTTAACACTACTCCAAGGCCTTGTCCGACAAAATCTAGCTAATCAGAAAGTTTAAATTAGCTTTCTTACATTTCCTGGGTAAACCCTGTCTGCACCCGTGCCAAAAGACACTATTCCTCTGCAATCCCAGGCAATACTTCACCATAGCTATTTCCCCTGCAGCTCCTCACAGTGCCATGCATGTAGTCATGTTCTCCAGCCATGCCAAATGATGAGAGGCAGAATTAAATGCATAAAAGCGTCAGGCTGTGTCTTCTGGGGATCTGGAGAAAGCAGTTAGCCAGCCTCAGCACTTCTGCTCCCCCCGCCTCTCTTCCTTGCTCCAAAAACCAGACCAAAAGGGAAGAACTATTTCCAGGGTCCAACGTGAGCTTCTGCCCCCAGGGCCTGTTGTGCCTTTGCCTGGTCAGCTCCTAATCACACTCGTTACTCAGTTTCATGTCAGGGACATGTCACAAGGCCTGGAGCTCTGTCCTTCCATGGAGACTGCAAACCAAAGCTGCGTGGGAGTTCAGCAGCTGCCCAGAGGACAGATAATGACAGGATGTCATTTATCCTCAGCGGTGGGGTCTGAGGTCTTGAAAAAGCAGTTAGAGGCCAAAATAAGTTGCCAGGCAATGGCTGCTTAGTGATTCATATGAAATTAGTTGTGGCCTCAGCCAAAGTGACTGTGCAGAAGTGTTCACGTGGCATTAAGACACTAATTAGCGCTGCCGTCCGATGGCTCCACGCAGGTCACAGCCAGGTCTGGATCACACAGTGAATTACCCCATCCCACTAATGATGCCATTGTCAGTGAAGTGAAAGTTTGCTCCCATGGGAAAGTTAAGTCAGAAATTACTGCCTTATCTGATGTAAATACAACAGGGACTAGAGGCTCAGCCCCCTCCATTAGTGTCAGCCAGTGCACACTAAGACAGCTAAAGCAGGAGCCAGCCCAGAAGCTCTACTCCCTGGGTCCCCATCCCAATTGCTTTTGAAATTAGTCCTTATTGATGTGTGTCTAAATCCCCAAAAGGTATGACTTTCATCCAGAGTGTATGAGCAAGTAGATAACAAGCAGCATGTGGGAGTAATAGTGACTGAATTACAAAGATTTGGTGCCACTGTCAAAAAAACAGGCACATACTGAGCTTCTTGCCTTGTTTTAACCACAATCTGAGCACAGACAAGAACAAGGTTGGGTCTGTTTTTCACCACATTAGAAGGGCTCCAGAGAAAGTTTATCTTTTGACAACACAATTTCCTTAAAAACAAATTAAGTTATTCTTGCTCCGGATGTATATAAACACATTGTAAGTAAAAATACCCATCCTACTGCTTCCATTCTACATTAAATTTAATCACAATCTCATTTATAGGTTTAAAAAATGTAGGCTTATTTAATTTCTGAAGAAACGAAGTTCCTCACCCATCCCAAATCACTTCAAAACATTTAAGCTTACAGGTGCCCAAGAGGACCCACAGTAGTAATGTTCCTGTTTGATAAACTAAAGAAAAGATAAAAGAAACTCTTGAGGAGTTCCCAGTGTTTACAGAAAATGCAAATCTGGAGCAGCTAGACGGGGGACTAGAGCAGATGAAGTCCAAGCCTAGATTAGGCAGTGAAGAGTGGCAGCTGTGGATATCATGGTGTGCAGCAGCTCTTGTGGTGGTGGTTAGACAGGATGCTGATGAATCCTGGCCAGAAAAAGCATGTACACTGCTCAGGAGGCCCATGTTGATTTCATTTCAGTAGAAGCTTTGACCTTCTTCAGACTTTTTAAAAATTTATTTATTAAACTTCTAAAGATTTTCCTTGGCAGAGGGAAAAAGGGTCTGCAACATTTCCCAAGAGGGTAACTTTAAACCAGCCAGTGAAATTTGATATGTGTTCTTAATCTTCAAGACTTCTGTTGACATCACAAGCAGTGAAAGTGGAGCCAACAATCAGGGGAGCTGAAGTCTGGATTACACCAAGTTTGTTCTTTTTTTGTTTTGTTTTTCTTTCTAAGCTATCACTGTTTTTGGTTGAAAACCAAAGAATTTTAAAAATTTTAAGGGGGTAGGGAGTTGCATATCTAAATAATGAAAGCAGCATGCAATCGTTTGGATGTCAAGTTAGCCCAAAAACAAAGACAGTATCAATAAGAAAGCCGCAGGAACAGAACTGGACCAGCAAGAGTGCAAGCCTCAGGCAAAAGTAGTACCTGGGCCAAATAAGAGGGATGAGATCCTGCAAAGATTAAGACAGCCTAAGCAAAGCCATCCCTTCTCCATGACTCCAAAGGAGCAGGGAATGCAGAGAATGCAATGAGGGAGAAAGTTTCTGCTTATGTGCAGAAGTGCTCATACAATATGACACTACTGCCCACAGTGGCACCAGCTCCAGTAGTGCAGCAGCCTGAACAGCCAAAACCTCCAGGCTCTTGTGTGCCCTCAAGAACCCCAGCCCCCCCAGAACCATGCGAGAAGGAAAGGGGCTGGAGATGACCTCCCTGCCCTGAACTAGTTCCCAGCTACTGCCCCAGAGAGGCATACAGTCCTGTGTCCATTGTCCTGGGCTGCAGCTCTGGGGATTAGTATCTGCCTAAGCTAGGGCTCTGGGACTGCAGTTACTGGGCTGAGGCAGGGGGTTCCCAAGTCCATCGTCTATCATATTTTGGGATTTACCCTAGTTAGACCAAGCTCTTTAAAAGGGGAGGTGCCTGCTGTGTACTGGAAGCAAACAATAGAGCACCGGGAGTCCAATCCTGCTCTTAGTGACATCAAATTAGGGCTTTACCTTTGACTGCAATGGGGTCAGGAGAGAATCCTCACAGCTGAACAGAGGGAACAAGACACAAAAAGGCAAACCTCACAAGCCTAAATGAAACAGCAGATGTCAGATCATACATCTGAGCAACCTGATCTAGTGGGAGGTGTCCCTGCCCAAGCAGGGGGGTTGAAACTAGGTGATCATTAAGGTCCCTTCCAAGTCAAACCATTCTATGATTCTATGATTTCCAAACAAAAGACACTGAAATCAAGAGTTTGAAATGTTAACTGCCAGTTTTTTATGCTGTTCTTTACAACAATTCACTTTGACATGTCTACTTCCAGTGAGGTGATAAATCTCTCAATCTTTTAAAATATGTTGGGGCAAGTTGGCACCCTCACATTGCTTGTTCTCAATGAGGTTAGATAAAACACCTCTAACTTGGGGGTGATGTAGTGGAAGGGAGGGGGAATAAAAACCTGTAGGAATAGCTTTCCATATTTTCACATTTTTTACCACCAACATACAGATGTTATATTTCCTGGAAAATCCTGGAGCAAAAACATGATACTGTAACCTGAAACACACCTTCTGCTCACAGGCCAGGTACATTCTGGTCACTCACAGAAACAGATGTCCTTACTGCCTTGCCAGGCTTGAGAGAGATGAGCACAGAGCCTCAAAATTATTAAATACCACAAAAACCAAAGCTCATTTTTATAGGCCTGATTTCAATTTATTGACGTGCCACTTAATGCCTCTCTTGGAAGAGCTCATCAAATATTTTAAAGAGACCACAAATTCATTTAATTACTTTTACAGAGTAAAACCTATTTACCCTGTCAGGCTGGGAGAGAGCAGGCCTGTGTCATTAAATGTTTATACTCTGCTAAATGTCCCATTCTTGCTACATGTGCAGTCAAGTGAATGACCCCAGACAGGACTGTATGCAAACTTTAACCAAAGGGTGAAACGACCATATCTAATCACAGGTAACCGAAGATTTTTCTGACCACTCAAGTGAAAGTCAGGGCAGAAGCCTTATACTGTTGTCGTCAGTGCTGGCAAGACAGAGAGGGGCAAAAAGCAAACAAAATTCCCAAGATCCAGTAACACCTACTGTGAAAAAGCTTCTCCTATTAGAAAAGTCACCAAACTCACCTCTTCCTCACTGTTAAGCCTGAAGATGACTATTTACCTTTTACACAATTATATGGGGTCAAATAGGGGTAGCAGAGGCTGAAAAGCAGGAGCTAATGTTAGCACTGTATATTTTTATGACCTTTAGTGTGTTTACAGAATACAGGAGCTATTGTCTGGAAGACTTTCACATCTCTCTCTGCTGAGGGGGAGGGAGCTGGGAAAGAGAAGTATGCAGTGCTCTGCTGGTGCATGAAAACCAGATCCAGCATCTCAGCCATGGATTGCTGACCCCCACCTCCAACACTTCAGTCCTACCCAATTTAAGAGCAGAGAGGAATTGTAAAATACACAGCAGCATGTGACAATGAATGGGAAAACAACCTTAGTTTTTCAAAAAGGCAACAAAATAATTCTTAGCCTTCTGAAATTTTGTACATAGCTTTAAAGCCCACACAATTCTATCACTTCACATTCTGGACAACTCCTGGCAAATACAAGATAAAATGCATACAACAGTGCTTCTGTTGCAGCAACCCAGTTTAATATTTGACCTTTCTTCCCCACGAAGAAAATGTTCATATAGGAGACCTTTTCTGTCTCTTTGGTCATAGAGGTTTCTCATCACTTAATTTGCCATCAGCTACATCCAATGCTAACTGAATGAGGAAATGTTGATTTTACAAGCTTTTTGGACACAGGTGTTATAATAGAATGCTCACCCTGGTGCAGTGTATTTTGATGGGAACATATTCTCAGGTAATGGAGAGGCTTCATAGACATGGAAGGGACAGATATATACTTGTGTGTAGGTTCTATATTATTCTAGCCAACTAAGAGATAGGTATATAGTTTAAGCAAACTATCTTCCTTCTCCTACACAGAGGAATCTCAAGGCACTTCAGTGACCGTCTTATTTTCTGTCTTAGCTACTTGGACTGGAAACTTCTGGAAGTGAGAAGGTTTCTTGGTTTTTGTTTTTTTTAGTTTTTTTGCAGGGTGTTTGTACAGCAGATTTACCAACTGCACTCCAACTGAACACGAAACCTGCAGATATTATCACGCCTTTATGAGTGTTGTAGCTATGCAAAAACACCCTCGTCTTTCCACACGTTGCAGAACTCTGGTTAAAAACATGGATCAAATCTTTTTAGAACCCAGAAAATCTCCTGACCATCAACTCAAAACCGTCTTCTCACTAGAGCTTTTCCTACTTTTTCTACTGTGCAAAGCAAGCAGATAGTACTGGCTGAAGGGCCTCAAAACTAGAAAGAAACTAATAGAAAAGAGCAACATATTAACCTTCGTTGTATTAATTTGTAGAGTGATCTAAGCATCAAGAGAAAAAGGACAAGAGTCAAATCCAATGCTAACTTATCTTGCAGGGAAATGTTACTGATCAGTCAGGTCCCTTCAATAGAACAATTACTGCCTTTTGGTATTGTACACCCACAGCTTCCAGCAGCAGAGGGTCCCAGATACAGACTCCCACGGGTCTTCCCATGACTGCACGCCAGTGGAAGACAGCATGCCCAGACTCCTGCAAAACAAGGGGAGACTGTTTTGACTCATCACTTTCCTCTGGCACCCTCAGCTTTCTGTTTTCCAGACAACCTGGGCAAAGACAAGCCCTTTTCTACCCCATTCCTCTCCATTCTGTAATTCCCTCTCCAGTTCTGTACAAATAATATATGCTCTAGAAAATTATTTGCCTGCTCAGAATCTGCTCAGGAGATAGGCACATGTGGTCAGGAGTTCTTAGACTTGAAACAGCAGGCTACTGGTGACCATGGACAAGTTGCACTGATATAACACTGTCAAAGAAACTGTTACATCCTTTGGCTCCTCTACCGAGGCACCATTTCACATGTTGATAAAAAATTATAAAATCTCATTGCAACCTCTGCTGCTTCCCTTTTGATTTTATCCCTTTTAATAGATGCTGAGAAGTGTCACCACTAGAGGAAAAAAAAACACAGGTAAGCTTTTAGCACTTCACAGCAGGCCAGTTTCCTACAAACCCTTGACTTCTAACTCATGTCTCAGACTCTGCAAAGACCATAACCCATTCTGTGAATAACAGAGCACTCTTAAATTTTCAGTATTCAAATGAGAGTCTCTCCTTTGCATTGTTTCAGACTATACTCCTGGAAAAAAAGAGCATTTGGGAGAAAAAGAGCAGTTATTAGGTTTGGAAAGGTCTAGCTGAGTGAAGGGCAACTCTGAGATTTTTTCCCCCAAAGTTGAGTATTCCCAGAAGCAACCTTTGTAACATGGTCTCTGTTCTCTGAACGGGTTAGCGAGCTAGTTGGAGAGAAGAAAGAATGAACACAGCTTACAAATGCCCAGACACTCTTGCAGGGCACTCATGGTGTACTCAGAAAGCAACTGTCACCCCAGCTCACATTGTTCACATCATTCACCTATTTTACATGACACTGCCTTCTTACACCATCACATGTACATGTTCCACATATCTCATCAGCTACTTGAGGCATAAGGTGACTCAGGTATGCAATAACTCTCCAGAGCTCCTCTAGAGTTGACCTGAGGGTCATTAATAGGCAGGAAAAGCTAAAGCATCCCACCAAATGTTCCTTCAGTTTTTTTCTCTCCTCTGAATAAGCTCTACATCTCAGT
The DNA here is from genome assembly GCF_000747805.2 of Chaetura pelagica. Lineage (NCBI taxonomy): Eukaryota > Metazoa > Chordata > Aves > Apodiformes > Apodidae > Chaetura > Chaetura pelagica. The sequence goes on along the minus strand of NW_009953187.1, from coordinate 1,500,844 downwards.
GTCACTTTGAAGGAGCCTTCTTTGAGCTGGTAACTGGAGTTATTACTCTGGTTGCTGCCTGGTAAAGACAACTCAGAAAAGGAGGCCAGAACATGTTCAGGCTTTGCTACTAGCTTACCAAGCTTTTTAACAGTCCACATGGCAAAGATTGCTCTAAAGATTCTAGAATCAAAGGTCTGTGCATATAAACAACCATCAACCAGAGTTACTGTCGGTAATGCAAGAACACCACAACCCTTTACAGTTCAATCTTTAGCACAGACTATGAGCCAGCAGTTTTGCCTTCCTGGGATGTAACTCCTACATGCTCTGGTTTTAGGAGCATCCTGGGGGTCATGACAGATCTGTGGTTGCATTGTTCTTCAGAAAAGGCTGCTTGTTATGGGAGTTGAAATGGACAGGGCATTCTGAGACCAAAAAGAGCAATCACATTGACAAAATCAGTTAACATTTTATTGTTATTTAAACTCAAGGAAATCCAGCCTTAAGAACAAAGAAAGTCTGGACAAAATCCAGTAGATTCTTTGGCATGGATAATCAATGTTGTACTGGAAACTAAGAGTGGAAGAAAAGGCTTTAAACTATATTTGCATCCTGTCCTTTCTCAGGCTAATGAAGCACGGCTGTAGGAGCTGGACATGCTTGACCAGGTCAAAGGCCTGTTTTCAAAGAGAGCATTGGAGTGCTCCTATGAGGACACTCCACACAATCTATCCATATGCAGCTTTATAACTGTGTATGAACCCCCACCCCCTCTTGTGTGCCACCTGGGCTCACACGCACACAGGGTAAGTCTCTGAGCACCCTCCTTTCTGAGTGGGAATGCCTAAGTCCTCCTTACAGCCTTCTGCTGGACACGTCTCCCCACTTTGTAAAGCTTCCTCTCTTACCTCTAGCCCTCAGCCCCTCTTCCCTCATCAAACCTGATTTAAAATGTTCCTTCCTAAGGTAACAACTCTGCAATGTTCTGACTTAGTTTAGTTAAGAATGCCGTTTCCTGCATTTTGTATGTACATTGAAAACCAAATACTCTTGTTTACCCCGGTTTATATTAAAAAACCAAAACATTCAAGCTCCTAACAGGCTGCTAGTCAGTCAAACCTTCGCCCATCCACCCTTTAACTGTATCTTCAAGAACCTGAGGATTTTTCCCATGTAGTAGTGGTTGTTCAAAAATATTTATTAATTTAAAATACATATATATTTGAAGACTTTTATTAGAGCTGAATAAGCTTGAATCACTGGAAAACCAAAGTTTGGTGACTTTTTTAAACTGAAAACCCAAACCAGACATTTAAAAAAATTACTACATTACTAATCCAACTACACTTTTATAGTCAAAATAAAGGCTTATAAGAAGTGCAAACTGAAATTACAAAGAATAAATTATTCCTAAAATCACCAGAACAGCCATCCTTTCACATTCTTAAATAATAATTGCCAACAAACTCATGTGATCACCAGAAATAATTATAATATGTCTCTAGCTCAAGTTGACGAGGAAAGCAGTGCATACTTTTCCAATCAGTAACTCACAAACATCACCCATCATTTCCAGTGTGCAAGACCACACAGCAGCCTTTCTCTCTCTTCCCTGTCTCTAAGGATCACCAGTGTTAACCAGCACACTCTCTGGTGGCCTGAGGACAGCCAGCCATCAGCTATGTCCCAGACCGTGTCCATTTGAAAATACTTGTCTTCAGTTTTGCCAGTGTCACGCATGGGCCATAACAGCAAATATAAAACCTTCCCCATAAGGAAATACTTTTAGAAATTGAATCCCTTTGCCTTCAGTGTTTCATATGCATCTCTGGGTACCATCTTGCAACTTAATGGAACACTCGAGTGTTTCCACCTACCAAAATCTTCTTTATTCCATGAACCATTACAGAAAGGACTGGAGGCCCCTACTATAACAGATTATCTGTCTCAACTTTAATTACAGCAATGACAAGGAAATAAGATTTCAGCTTCTCTTTTAACATACTCTCAGTGAACAGACATCACGTGTTCTTCAAGATGATAATTATTGACCAGTTGCCTGTTGAATCCCAGCAGGGTTGCCACATATTTCCAGTTCCTGAAGGACAGTGAGACAGAGGTACCAGTATTTTCTAGTACTCCCAAAGCAATCTTGAAATTTTGTTGCTTTAAACTGAATGCTTCTTTGGAGATGCATTTTTCTCTCAAAAGAAGTAAGGCTAAACAATAATATGAATCTCTTTGCAGATTCTTACTACTAATCCTTTGCTCAAGTTACCCATACCAAAATAACAACCCTACCCTTTCTACAGGCAGATAGCAATTAAGTTTTCTGGCAACTGGCTACCTACTTCCTCAGCAGTGTGGGGATCACTGGCTCAGAGCAAACACCTCATGAGGTACATGACTGCTCTGTGTAGACAAAAAGGCAGATTAGCCTGGCCCAAGCTATCATGAGCACAAAGTATCATAGGGAATGCCAGCACCCCTGGAAAATCTTTGCAGAGGTACAAGGAGGACAGGCTAGTGGTCCTGGGGAATACCCTACCCCTGAGTCACAAGAGAAGGAGGACAATAAAAGTGAGATGCATCAGTACCATCATCACAACCACCCTTGCTGTGACCTACTGGCACTAGATCAGAGAAGCAGATGATGGAGGAAGAGGCATTTCAGTCCAACAGAGCAAGCTGTTTTCTGAGGTCCAAAGTGGGAGGTTTGATGTTTTATAAAAAACAGCTTCAACATCACAAGGCACTTTCTCTGGCTTGTAATTTCAAAGGAAAAATGTGAACAGCCAGGATTAAGAGCCTTAATTCAGTCATGGCTGATAAGTATGTGCTTTATGGCACCTGTCCTGTAAATAGGGTCCTTCACCTTTCAGAGCACACTGTAGTTGTGGGACCACCTACAACAGAGAGATGTGGGAAAGGCCACCTGCCTGTTTACTACGAAAGTAAAGAGCAATGAGAATCTGTAACTGCAAGTTCCTCCAAAACATATCTTAGCTCAAGCTTTGCATTCCTTCAATATGCCAAGGATATTTTGTCAGGTTAGTTGTATCAAGTTTAGATGGGTTAGTTATTCTGGAAATACATTAACAGCAATTTCACTTTTTAAATGATATTTCCATCTTCCCATCCCTTAACTTCTCATCTTACAGTCCTTCTTTCTCTCAATTACTTCAAAATATTTTTCAGTAAAATATTTTAAGTTATTTACATTTCAAAAAGTGCAGATTGCTGCATTCTTTTTTCAGCTAGTTAGAGCCATATTACAGTTTAAATGCCTCTCACACAGTGCTTGACCTCTTCGTTCCCAAGAAAAGAAAATCCTTCCAGTTTTAATGAAGGAGAACCATTGTGCACAAAGCAGATGACTATTACTGAGAACACTTGATTGTTTTCCAGCTTCTGCCATGTGCTTCTTGGGTGTTTTCCAGGAATTCATTTTACTTTGCTGTGCCTCAGTTCCCCATGTATGAAATGGAAATAATATTGAGCAGCATGATAGAGGAACTAAATACTATAATTCTTGCTAAACATACAAACTGCTTCTATCAACTGAGAGAGGCACGTTATTTGTCACAGTGTAAGAATCCCCAGCAGAGGTGGCTTGATCACAGCGATTCTTAGCACCAGAAGCAATCTTTACATACACAAGTAAGTAATCCCTAAGTAATCGCTGTGCTTTGTTACATGAGCAGGGGCTCAGGGAACCTGCTTCCCAGAGGAACTCTAGAGAAAGAAAGCATCAACAGTAGCTAAGAGAAAATTACTGTTTCCCAGCGACACAAACTAAAGTCACTAACAAAAATAAGAAATTAAAAAATCCAGCAACACTTAAGTCACTTAATTAATCTGAAGATTAAAAAAAAAAAAAAAAAAAAAAGATTAATAGGAAGATGCTTCCTGAAAAAAAAATAAATATTCTCAGCCAGAAAAAAAAGCTGGATGTTATATACAATTTTCTAGAACATGCCCACCACTGTTTGCTATCCTCGTGCCCCAAGGCAGCTAAAAGGTTCATATTAGGAGCAGCATTCAATAAATATTTAGCTTTTTTTTAGAACGGACTTTCAGTGATCAAGAATTTCCTTTATATGGGTAACTTCTTCTGTCACCTTGGCTAATACTTCGCATACTCAGAGAACAGCCCTAAGTTTCAAGTTACTTTGCATTCATGGGAAAAATATCAGCACATAGGGGAAAAATGGTAACGTTTCCATGAAAAAAAATAATGTGCAATTTCCTGTAAGAGCCTCGTCTTTGAAATGCAGCAGAAGATACTGAGGGGCTCTCTCCAGCAGTCACTAGGCTGCTGGAAATGCAAAGATAAATTATGCAGAAGCACAACATTAGTCACTGTGTTACTGTAGGTTTCCTACAGAGAACTGGGCACGGACACAAATTGTGCCAACCTTTTTTTTTTGCCACGCGGGTGCGATCCGCACGCTCCGGGCCTTCTAGGGAGCTGAGGGACCCGACGGCAGCTCCTCCACGGGCCCTGTCACCTCCTGGCAGAGGCATCTCTGCAGCCACGGGCTGCGAGGGCGGCCCAGCACCTTAACTGCTCCGCGCCCAGCCCAGAGCTTGGGAGCTCCCCCCCCTCGGCTGGCAGGTCAGAGCTCGTGAGGGACGCAAAAGAAGAACAATTTAAAAAAAAAAAAAAAAAGAAAAAAAAGAGATGGCAAGGCGTGCAAGGCATCCGTCCAGGGCTGCGTTTGCCTGCCCTTCCTTCAGCTGCAGGGGGGCCCTGAAAGCCCTGTCAGCTCCCGAACGCAGCGCGTTCTCCCGGCGCGGGAGCTCCGGGCCGCTCGGCGGGGCAGCGCTGCCCCCCAGCGCCGGGCCCCGACGGCGCACAGACCCCCCGCCAGCCCCCTCCTGTCTGTCGGTCTGTCTGTCTGCCCGCCTCGGCTCGACCAAAGACAGCTCTGAAAGCTTACCACGTCTTTCCTGGAAGCATGTAGATCAGGTGTAGATACGTATCTCTCGATGTGCTCATGAATCTATCTATCTATCTATCTGTCTGTCTGTCTATCTGTCTATCTATCCTCTGAATATTCCTATATGAATGAATATTCATAGATCTATATACATTCAATTATTATAGCTACAGAAATATTTATATTTTTTATATATAGGTCTGTGTATACATTTAGACTCAATTGTGCAAGTACATAGACTTTTCCCACAGAACAGCATCTTCCTGCACATGCAACCCACAGGTACTTTATCCTCATTTGTATTGGTATCAGCACAGGGGAAAAACAATAGAGCAATAAATATGAGGGAAAAGTGCCTGACTTGAAGAAGAAACACTGGTCATCCAAACAATTCCCATAGATGTGACAAATGAAGGTCCCTCAACAATTAAGATAGTGCTCTGTATCAGCATTTCACTTTCACAGCTGCATTCAAGATCAACAGGGAACATTCTGCTCTGCAAATGTGTGCTCTCTTTCTCTTCCCCCGTGCCCTGGCACTCTTGTAATTTTTTTATGATTATTTTTATTTCCAACTTTCCATAAGACAGAGATTGACCTTTTATACACAGCAAGAAAGTCATAATTAAGGCTTGACATTCCCTTCAGTTAGGGGCATGTGTTCCTGAGTCATACTTTCCTCCATAAAATGCTTGGAAGACTTCTGAAATGGTCCTAACAAATAATCGTGCAACTTCTGCTGGGAGCAGCAAAAGTGCACTGCTGGCAAGTGCCTCATGCCTTCTAGGCCCATAGCCCCCGTCCAGAAAAATCCCATTGATCACAACTGGATGTCACACTGCTGCTAACAGTCACTTTGGAGTGTATAGGGGAAGTTTTCACCTGTAGCTTAATATCAGTTTAATACTTTGTTCCGCATCAACCCTGTTAATATTTACAGAGACTTACACCTTGTTAAGGCCACAGAGAAAACTGTGTTTTGCCATCTGCCCTCCCTCACCTCACCCATATGCTGCCATGCAGAGAGTCCTACAGTGATGAGTGACTACTTCCGTTTTCCAAAGATATGACCTAAAATTTGGACTTATCTTCATTATTTTAAATATAATCATCTGTCCCCAGACAGGATTAATCTGAGATTTGTCATACCTTGGCTGGGCTCCAGTGCCTTCAACAGAGAACTGCACCCACACGACCTCCACAGAAGAGTTAGCCTGCTATAATCTTCCCTGGGCCTTCAGAAAGCTCTCATACCAGATCTTATGGATGACTCAGTGAACAATCCTTACTCCTCCAACACCCGCACAAAAATGAAACTAATCCAGAGGCCTAAACGAAGAAGATAGAAAACCTCAGAAACCATGTAGCAACATAGTATCAGAGAAAACACAAACATTTTTAAAAAAATAAAAGGACTGGAAGAGAAGGAGTAGCACAAGGAGTTACTCAAAATATAATGTGGAAAAGCTTAGCTGTTTCAGAAAGAGGACAGCATTCCCTGTCAACAGGCAGAGCAAATTATATTTTTATTTTGATTTAATTAGGGCAAAGAACACAACTTCAGCAACACCTCAAATTTCTTTTAATTAGAAGGTGAGATGACAAAATATATAGACAATTGCTTTGATTTCATATGGTAATTTGTACATTCCTACACCACTAATTGCATCAAAACAAGGATATGCTACCTGTATGTTGTGTTACACATTTTAAAACCAAACATATCAGGGTTAGACAGCTGTTATTATTTATGCACTTCCTAGCATGTTTATTAATTTTGACTGTGCTCCAATATCTGGACCAGAACACTTAATGTTTTGAGTTCATCCAGATAAGCACAAAAACGTTCTGGTGTACATGTTGCCCAAATACAGCAAAAGAATTTTCCCAGTCACAGTAAGCATGCTGGCATACACTGTACTCTCACAAGAAGCATGGATCAACAGAAAGGCTGGCTTTCTGGCTTTAGTTAAAAAATAACTAATTTCCTAATATTTTCTTACCTGCTTAAACACATCGAGTACTGTAATACAAAACAAAAGCATTTTAAACTTTGAATAGTGTCTTTTTGTTACAGTAACAATCCAAAAACAATTTATCTAAAACAGGATTTGGGATTTTGCTGTTAAAGGGCTGCAGCAGAGTCAGCCTAGAGACAGTAATGGTCAGTAAAACAATACCCTAATCCCTTGGACTTTCCTTAAGCTAATTCTGGAAATCACCCTGCCGATCACAATGCAGCACTTTGCCTTCACATATCCCTTTCTGGTGCAGTTAGCAGGAGGTAATACTTTTTGAAACACCGTCACTCTAGCAGTTGTTTTGTTTTGATATTGCCTGTGGAAAATGTGGCATTTTAAAGTAGAAGGAAAGAAGGAAAAAGAGAGGAACCAAGTGCTGAACAATGAAAGACTTCGCCCTCATGTGAAGGCAGCTTCGCAGGCATGGAAATAGATGGACCAGCAGATGTGAAATCAAGGGAGGCTTTCCGGTGATTGCTGAATCGTTTCTTCCTTTGTTATCGCTCCAGGGCTTCCTGTCAGCAAGTCAATAGTGCATTCAGGATACAGCTAAGAGGCCAGATCCTATTCACTGAGGAGCCCCAATTAGCCATATGATGTCAGGGGACCTTTTCACATCTAACACAGTAACATTGTACCAGAATAAAGGTTATCCACTTCCAAAGGTGGAGAAGTGAAAGCAAACTGGAGCACACCCCTGTACACTTTTTGGAACTGTAATAGATTTTTACAGTGTGCGTTTCAAGATTTGTTCTGTTCTTCCCTTTTCCTCCATCAGATAAGCTTTGTTCAACAGGATTTTCTTGTTGTTTTTATTTTAAAAAACAGAACATAAATTACACGCAGGCTTTTTGAGGGAATGAGTACACAAGTTTTACTGAGAATGAAGTAGACTGAATTCACAAGTGTAACAGCCACCCTGTATTTGGGGTTGTTAGATGCGGAACTCCAGACAACCAAGACTGAAAACCCATCCTGACCTATTCTGCATAAACTGCCTGAATTCCCCTCCCCCAGCAGCACAGACAGAGAAAAAGATGAATAGGTGCTCTGGGCTTTAGGGCTGCAGAGGAAATTAGGCAAGGACTAGATGTATTTTTCACCCATAGCTGGACTTTGGCAGAAAGACACAGTTGCACAGGACTAACTAACAAGAGCAGCAACCTCTGCCTCTTACCTGAGTGTGGATCCCTACCCCAGGGCAGCCCCAGAACATACAGCAGCAGAGGTCTGACACTTGCACCCCTCAGTGTCCAGGGGACAGCCTGGTCCCCATCAGAGGCAGCCACACACCAATGGAAAAGTGCAGATTTGTATCTAAAGACACAACTCTTCCTTTTGCTAGAATGACTCTTTGTGGCAGCCCAGCTCTCAAAATTACAATCCTCCAGCATAATCATGTGTTAAAAATGAACAATGAGGACAGCAAAAGCACTTTTAATCCTTGAGAAAAAGGCCTCAAGCAAAAGTTATTCACCCCCACCACACTCAGTAATCCCAGAGAAGTACTGGGAAGTGAGTTTTGTTTGTTGGTGGGTTTTGTTTTTTTTCATTTGGGTTTTGTTTTGTTTTTTAAAGGGAAAATAATTAATTTTATTAATACGTAGAATCATAAAATGGTTTCACATGGAAGGGACCTTAAAGATCATCTAGTTCCAACTCTGCTGCATAGGCAGGGTCACCTGCCACAAGATCAGGTCAATCAGAGCCTCATCCAACTTGCCTTGAAAGCTTCCAGGGATGGGGCTTCCACAGCTTCCCTGGGCAACCTGTTCCAGTGGCTCACCACTAAAAATTTTCTTCCTAATGTCTAACCTAAATATCTTCTCTTCCAGTTTAAAGCCATTACTCCTTGTCCATTCACTACAAGCCCTTGTAAAAAACCGCTCCCCAGCTTTCCTGTAAGGCCTCCTTCACGTACTGGAAGGCCACTGTGAGGTCTTTGCAGAGCCTTCTCTTCCCAGGCTGAACACCTCTGCTGTCTCTGCCTGTCTTGATAGGAGAGGTGCTCCGGCTCTCAGATCATCTTCATGGCCCTCTTCTGAACTTTCTCCAGGAGCTCTATGTCCTTCTTATGTTGGGGGCTCCAGAACTGGACACAGTACTCCAGGTGGAGTCTCAAAAGAGCAGAGTAAAGAGGCAGAATCACCTCCCTCAGCCTGCTGACTACACTTCTTTTGATACAACCCAGGACACAGCTGGCTCTCTGGGATGCAGGCACACATTTCCAGTGCATGTTGAGCTTCTTGTCCACCATCACTCTCAAGTCCTTCTCCTCCAGAATGTTCTCAATCCATTCTCCACTCAGCCTATATTTGTGCTTGGGATTGCCCCGACCCAAGTGCAGGACCTTGCATTTGGCCTTGTTGAACTTCATACAGTTTGTAGCTGTATTGCAAAGGGAGGTAACTGAAATAAGGACTCTATAGCTTCTTTTTTATGACCAAGATTATGTTTACTATCTGTTTAAATACAGTTATATTTCAGTTACCATTTTTTGCTTTAATTAAGCTAGTTTCTCTACAGTTCTTCTGTGTTGTAAAGAGCTAAATATCTCTGTGGGAATATTACTTACTTCCTACATCACACTTGGTATTTTCATTGAAATTTGAAAGAAAAAGGAAAAAACACCCAAGACCTCCAGGATGTATAATCTCACAGGTCATGGAGTACAGGAGTATTCGATTAAAGAGAGCACTGCCTTTGAAGATAAGTCAATAGTTTCATGTGAAATGCTGTGTTTTACATCAGGGTGGGATAGGGTTTTTTTGAGTCAAATCGTACTCCTCTTAACAGAGATTAACATAAACTTCAAGGTTTAAAATTTTACAGCTTACAACTTCAGACAGCCCCATCTCAGCTTTTAGAGATAATGGAATGTGAAAAGTACACAGCATGCACAGACAGCCTGAACAAAGCAAACTCATAAAGTCCCCTGAATGCTACAGTAACATTCTGCTATGCTGTATCAAGTCACTATAGGCATCTAAGCTGAAAGTAATAGCTAGAGTTTTTAGGGTTTTTTTACTTACTACACAAACCACTGACTGATTAAACTACACAATTTTAGAACTCAGTTAATTAAATAGCACAAGTTGCTTTTTTTCTTTTTGCACCTTGAATATAAATTATTTCCCTAGATAATCTTAATACTTCCCTTATTTTGCTCCTATTTCTAGCATAGCTCTATTTTCATAAGCCATTAAGACACCTTGTTCATTTATGTGAGCCTTTGAGGCAGACCACTCATCTTGATGAGTGACAAGCAAGAAGACTACCTAGCAGCATAGTATGATGGACTGCCAATAATACATTAGCTGCAAGTATTATTGTCTTTTTTGTGTACAAGATTCACAGACTGACACATTCTTAAGTACAATCATAATATAATTTCTTCTGTTCTCTGAAACAGCTTTCAGACAGAAGCAGACAAATTGTATCTCTTATGATTAACAGGATCAGACATATCAGAACCCATCAGCTGCAAACCTCAAAAGCAGGGTTTTGATGTTCAGTATCCAATAGACAGGAACCAACTTACAACCAACGACAAAAGCCTCCCACTACAATAAACAAATGTCTGTGACTTCCTTACATAAGATAACAATACCTTTCTCTAAAAGCTTAACCTTTTGAAGTAAGCAACCCCCTCAATTCAATAAACTAAACTCAAACCAAACCATCCCTCCACTAAGTTGGCTTTTGTCACCTGTCTCTTTTATGCTCATCAAGCAGATTAAGTTACCTATTTAAGGTGGGGTTTTTTCATACCACCACCTAGAAAACAAAAGAAGCAGCAAAGCAAGGTAGCTGTTGTACTTATCTGCTGGTTAGCTGTCTCCTATTCTAAATAGGTGATGTAGATTAGAGTATACCTATAAAACATATGGTGTATGTTTTGGTTGTGATATAAAAAGTTTCTATCTTTAGTGTTGTAATATTTCTTTCTCTGTATACATAAATTGTTTAAATTACTTATTTTAAAGAGCTTTTAAAACCCTGGTGTTCTCATTATTAGCTCTATTACTGCTACAGAATTGATACTGTGCTTTTCTAGCTTATCATCCAGTGGTGCTCAAGAATACAAATAGAATTTATGTGGAAAAACAGCTTAATTCTGCTCTTTGTCCTCTCCTAGTGGTTGCTACTCCATGGCAGGGGAAGTCAAACTGTGAAAAAAACAGTCTCTAAGTTCTGTAGCTTACAGCCTGCTGTGCTAAGGTTAACCAGCACTTGACATGTAGTGCTAAAAGTTATTAGGCCAGAAGATGCATATTTGTGGCTTGGTAGTACTTTTCCTAAGGCTGGGACAAATAACCAAGGTGGAATTACTTCTGTTAAGGCTGCCCATGCTTATGAGTCAGTGGTGTGGTTGACTCACATTGTGGAAATGATTAAAGTATCTCAAGTGTTTCAGTGAAGCAGGTGCTGTTAGTAATCTGTGTGTCTGAGGTGAAGAAAGTGCTTCATCTGCTCTAGGTGTCAAGGTAGCAAGCCAGCTGGATCTTCTAAAGTTTTCTTCTGATTAATACCAGGACACAAGTTTTTGTCTTCTATAGATACTACTGTGTACTGTAGAGTGCAAAAAGTAAGGATATTTTCTCTCTCTCATGGGAAGTCAGGTTGAGTACAAGTTCCTCTTTTGTTTCTCAAGGATAGGGAAACTGATTCAACTTCTTCTCCTTATTCTACCTGCTGCTAAGGAAGCTACAGTGATAGCCTGGGAGGAGAAAGATATCCATGAAGCTGTACTCAAAATAACAGGAAAAAAAGGCCCTTACTACAGGTATCAAAACCAAAGCATGTGAATAGTAAAGTAGTTCTGGACAAACTTCTTTGTGTTACTTTTATTTTTAATATAAGCTGTATTTATGATTATGTGTCTGTGTTGCAATTTTTTTTCTGGTAACTACTTCTCTAGAACCAGGGTGCTATAATTCCTTCATTCTGGATGGACCAGAGCACCCTCCCCTGGTTTCTCATACTTCATGGTAAATACTGCTGTGCTCAAGGCAGAAGGAAATGCTGTGTGACAGGATAAATAACACTTCTCATAGAGTGGTGTTCATCTGCTAGTACTGGGTATAAATCACTTCACATATTCTGGGAGAAAATATTCTTTCAGGTAAGTGCTCAGCCTTTTTAGGGAGCCCTTAGAGGAGAGAATAGCAAAAAGGATAAATATCTAGCAGGAACACAGCTATCATCCTGTATCATATTCTTTGCAACTTAGGTGTAGCTCTTGATTAAGGCTTATGTTAAAACAGCAATGCTTTTTTCTTAAAGCAATATTTCCTATATACTTCAATTTTACATCAGACTGATTACTTGGGAGGAAGAACTCTTGATTATGTTCCTTGCATATGAACAGATTAGATGCATTTTGTTTTTCTTTCGCTATGTAATGATCACAGGTACCTCCATAGAAAAAATGATGCTGTATTTCTCCTCTCCTAATAACCAAATAAAACCCACAGAATTAACAGTATAGTTTGAAGTGCAATTAAGGATTTTTCTAGTCTGGAAATGGAAGGTGTTACACTGTGGTTTTGGGAGCCATGCTTTGGGAGAAGAACTGCATAGCTAGTAACAATGCTTAAAATAAATGTGCAGGGCTCTTTCAAGATCATGCAATTTACCCATGTTAAAAACAACCATAAATTGAATGTCTTTTGGTGCAGTAAGGTTTAGATGGAAGTGATCGATCTCTGGAGAGAAACAATACAGAATTAGTGATCTGAAAACTATGATTTTTGTATAGGTTTGGTGTGTTTGTTTTTAACTACAGTCTAATGAGGGTTGATCTGCTTTCTGAAGTTGTTCTTCTACTGTAGAATTTCTTTTTTTTTCCATTTTCTTCTAGGCCTCCCTCAAATCTGCAAGTCTACATCTAGTTCAGGTATTACAGAAAGAACAATATGTAATAAATCACAGCAGATGAAAACTCGGTCCTAATTTATTGGTAGGGAAACTCTGTGTGAAGGCAACTTGCAAAAATTTTAAGGACTACATCTAACTTGTGATAAAGTAACTGTGTACAATAGCATTTATTGTACCTTCCCTGTTAGAAGCTCATTACTTGTTCTAGTCTTGCTAGCAGCAGAAGCATGGAATTTAGCTTTGCTTGTGACTGATTCCCTGTGTTCCAAGTCCAGCCAATCTTTTTCTCTAACAGTTTTGAAGAGAAGTCTTGGGGAAGTGTCAATATCAGTTACAGTCATGCAGGGTCTGATTCTATAACTGGATGTTACTTTGTTCCTTTAGGTAAAACTTCAGACGATTGCTATGGTCCATGAACTCAAGCAGGCAATTTGATGTTAGATTTGAGAATTACCATACTGAATTATTAATACCAAATTTTGTATTGAATATTTTTTTCTGTCCAGATGTTATTCTAGAATAAGACTAGCATATTGTACTTCCTTTTCTCTTTCATGAGTTTATTGAACCAAGATCCAGAAATCAGGTTAATAGTACCTGTAAATGATAATTACTACAGCAGATCCAGTTGCCATATATTACATTTTTACTAGTTGATAAATATGCAATGTGAATTGAATTATTTGGGGAGTAATTTAGACAGTAACAAAGGCAGGTTTCCTTTTCATGGTTGTTTACTATAGCATTTGTAATTAATTACTCTCCTTTTGTGTTTGTTTTTTTTTATTACTGTTGCTGGTTTTCTAGCACCAACAAACATTTTTTTGGTTTTTAATGAACAAGAACTTGGTTTTCCCTATTTTGTCGTACTCAGATCATTTGTCACACTGCCAGGAGTTTGCCATCAGGCAGAAGTTACTAGTGTCTGAATTCTCTTAGTTAGAATTAGTTCTTCAATTACAGATTTGTCAGACCTTAATAAGAAAATACAGGTGCTGCAGCTGACAGATCTTATGCCTTTGGTTATCATGCACTTTATCCATGTATAGTCTCAGCCTGGTTACATTATACTACAAGTTCAGCACTTCCTGATGCTAAAACAGGGAGTACAGAATCTTATAAAGAAGAAAATATGCCAGTGCTAGTGACTATGCACTTTGAGAGGCCAAATCAAGACTAGAGTCCTGCCTTTGTATGCTGAGTGAGAATCAGTCATTATCCTAGTCCCTAGGTAGCCTGTGACTGAACCAGACAGCTCAGAATCTGAGAAATAGAAGAGGAAACTGAGGCATTAAAATTAAGAAAGAGAATAGGTTTATAAAGGCACTAATGGACTGCTGGGTTTCCATTTTGTATCTACATATAATTGGTATAATTTATCTGTAAATGATTAGGAGGAGATAATGCAGGATATCTCCAGCAGAGGTGGTTCATGACTTGCATTGTTTTCAGTAGAGCTCTGTGCGAACACAGTGAGTGACTGGTGGACAAAAGTGGAGTTCACAAGTTCAGGTCCTCAGCATGGGAAGCACACTGGGTGAACTCTTGTTATTAAGCCAAAGCAAATGCATGCAGACTTCAGCTGAGTTGGAATACTAGACTGAATTAAAATAACTAAAAATATGTAATGAAAGTGCAAATTTCTTGCTAATCTGGATTCTGTTTTGATGTGGCATATATAATTAACGTAAGTATACAAGTAAGGGCAATCTTTTATTAGTCTAAATTTTTAGCAGAACAGTGATTTTTTTCTTTAAATCCCTTGCACCTGTGGGAAATGGAAGGGGGAGGTGGAAGACCTTTCTGAGAAATAAACATGCTTGTGGCCTGCTAACACTGAACCAACCACTTCATTTCAGCTGCGCTGTTAAAGCTGTGCGGTTGGAGAGCATGTGTTGGTTTTTGGGAGACCCGACAGCGCAGGACGGTCAGCACCCGCGGGCAAGCAGGGAGGTACAGTCTTCCAGGCTTTTATTGCAAACTGTTTGGGCAAGCAGCATGGGGAGCTACTGTCTCCTAACTGCAGGCGAAACTGCCCTCAGAGTGCTACGTGTGTGGAGGGGTTTATCTGGGAAGGGAAAGGAGCCGGCAGGCAGTGAACGGCACCGCCTTCCAGAAAAAAAAAAGACGTGCAAAGAAACCAGCTGCCCGAGGGAATGATCGTTCCCGTTTCCCCCCGCCAGCGACGGCGCTTCGCCGAGGGGGGAAGCCC